>NC_041337.1:28313172-28480672 GCF_004354835.1 Perca flavescens
GAAAAAAAATTGCTTTAGTGGAGCATGTGAATACCAAAAAGGTATCTAAAGGCTCCAGATTGGTAAAAGTAAATCCCATTAGATCAACTACCTTGACATTAACGTACATCAATCACACACACACAAAACAAACACCATGCTTTCACTTCAGCTCTTCAATAAAGCGTTTTAAAAACTGCTCAAAAAAACCGAGCAGAGAAGAATCCTCAGTTTAAGCCCGCACATGAAAAATATGATCCTCCTTATGGAGGGAAGTTTGCTTTGCTTTATGCATCTTTTAAGAAAGCATACAGTAGTGGAAACTTGTCAGTGACACCATTTTAAGTTTCCATGGGTAAAAGGAGCAAAAATAAGAAGAAGAAAAAAAAAAAAAAAAAAGAAAAAAGGGGAGCAGATGCTCAAAAGACATGCCAACAGTCACACTCATTCACCCAGTCAAACTACTGGACAGATTACAGGTGCAGAATTCCAAACAAAGCAGATTCAAAAAAGGACAGACAGCCACACAGTCATCACTCTGATTTAGAGGGACAAGACCCTCAGAAACAAATACCTCAGTTACACACTATAAATCACTTCTAGGATACAGGACACACACGCACGCACACACAAACACACACACTCAAAGACCCCATGTACACTGCAGTGTGGAACTCTGTATCAAGCACATCATACATGGGATGCAGGGAACTGTGGCATGAGAAAAGTTCCCTCGCAGGCATCGATGGGGATAAAGATTACACATGCCGATTACTGTATGTGTGAGTATGTCTTATGTATGAGTTTGTGTGTACAAGCATGTGTCAAATCAAATTCCCTTAGCCCCTGTTGCCCCTTGGGACAGCATCCCACCAACAACAACAGGGTGGGCTCTGTATTGCTCAGTCAATGACACCAGGCTGGCGAGTCTTGCGCTCCACATTAAAGCCCTGTATAGAAGAGGACAGATGGAATTAACGTGGTCGCTAACGAATGCAGAAGTATTAACTTGAATTTTTCCTAGGTACTTAATTCTGCATATAAAAGAATATAATCAACAACTTTGTATCAATGTTTAATACAAAAATAAGTTAAATTGGTATTTGAAGTTATGATTTCAATAGAATTGCATATCGGGTCAAAGACTAGCAGCTACATTCATAGTACAGACAAAATGTGGCAAGAGCACAGGCTGGTTTGTACCTTTGAATTGTCAGGACCACGGGGCTGTCTTACAATCACCAGGCGAGGAGCACTGGAGTCGTCAAGAGTGATGCTCTTTAATCGGTTTACCAGACGATCTGGACGCGGAGTGGCCACCTGTTTAGGCCCCTCACTGTAATGTTTGGTACATAATGAGCATCCAAGATAAACATTAAGAGCAATTTTTTTTTTAATCTTATATCACTTGAAAAGTTTAAGTATATAGCCAACAAGTCTAGCAAACATTGAAATTATAGTTAATTTAACCAAAATGTAAAAACAGGTTATGAATTACCTGACTCTGCGTACGTTGCAGGCACTACATTTTCCTGTGCGTTGATTGAGGACAACCGAGAACTCCACCTCATCCCCGGTCTGGAGCTCTAGGCCATCTTGCACTTCTTTTACATGGAAGAACAGCTTCTTGCTCTCACCCACTTCATATGTGATAAAGCCAAACTGGGAGGAACAAAACAACATGACTTCAGGATTCCAAATAGGAAGCAATTCATTCCAGCATAACCTATTCTGCAGTAATGGTAACTTTTACACAGAGGTTTCTGATACATGTGGTGCAATGAGCAATAACGAAACCGGAAAAAAATAAAATATATCACTACCTGGTCTTTGACACACTCCACCATGGCTCTACGCTGAGGGACCACATTACAGGCCATCTTCTGACCAGTTTGGGCTACTGTGCAAACCTGGAACTTAACAAGTTCTCCTTTCTGCAGACAATCGGCCTTGTTTGACATACCCATGATTCCAAAGGGATAATTCTGACCTTTAGTTGCACCTGAAACAATCCAGAAGGGAGCAGGGGTGAAATCATCATAATCTGCTTCAAATGTTGGGTCTACAAGTCCCATTAAAACTTGACACCAACCTTCCTCTGTGACTTCAATAAGCCCTTGGTATTCAGTCTGGGAAGGGTCCACACTGCGTAAGGGACGGATAACTTTCCCCATCATCGCCGTCGCACCAACATCCTCACTAATGCCATTCACTAAAATTGGAGAACAATGGATTTCACACACCTTTTATTTGTAGAACTCCCCCCTACATTGCCATATTAACAAATATGAAATAAAAACTGTAAATATATATAAAAAAAAAAATAAAAATTTGAATTAAACCCCTCATACCTGCAGCCACTTTGGTAACCTTTTCAGCACTGACTTTGTTTCCTTTTCCCTTAGAGAGCGTGTACTCCACTGTGTCGCCCAGCTCCAAGTTCTCCAGGTCTCCACACATTTCACTGAGGAAGAATGGATATACACTGAGACAAGGACAGATCTTTGAAAGACATTAACAAGTAAATGGACTCATCCAAAAAGGGCATCCAAGACTTAAACCTCTACCTATAGTGAAAGAAAATCTCCTGGTCATGATTTGCGGTCTCAATGAAGCCAAAGTTGTCCTTCAGTGTGGCAACAAATCCAAGCAGTCTCTTGGCATTGGAGGCATTACGGTTGAGGACCCTAATGGAGACGGCGCTCTGCTGGCCAGTTCGCTTCACTTCGTTGATGGAGAACTCCACCTAGAGGACAAACATTAATAAGTCACACACAGGAGGTAGACCAAACACACAGCAAACACAGCCACACAAGTTGGGTAATATTAGCAGCATTTGTCAGTTATAGGGGCAGACCTCATGTTGCCCACCTCTTCAGCAGTGTCTGAAATGGTTGAGTTAATTACTTTAATGTGCAAATCCTTTCAATTAGTTTTTTTTTTTTTTTTTTTTTTTTTTTTTTTTTTTTAACTCTTATATTGTCTTCATTTAATCTAATAAATAAATTACTGAGTGCAGTGTCCCTCAGTAGATACCTTGTCTCCGACCTGTGGGTATCCTCCCCCCTCTAGGTCCTTGTTATGGTATGGCACGGTGAGCTTCACTCCGCAGTCTTCATAGGCAATCACTCCTTCCTCAGCTTCCTACAGAGAGGGCAACAAATCACATCATCTTTTCAATAATGAGCATTACCAATGCTGGATCCAGCTGGCCCCAGCCAAGGGCAATTCTCACCAACGCTACACCTGTCTCTCAACAAAGCTGGTGTAAGCTGATTTTCAGAGTATGTAGTGTATTAGAAAATAGTGTGCAGACAACCCACACAAGGCAACACTGTGCGCAATGCATTATTCTGTAGCAGCCTAGTTGGTTAGCATTAGCCTAGTCTACTGCGACAGCTCTGGTGTTACAGCCTACTATAACAAGGGCTGCAAAAAAAAAAAAAAAAAAAAAAAAAAAAAAAAAACACATCAGTATAACAGTTTCATTGGGAACACTTCTGCAATAGTCGCATACATTATTCTCCACTCAGTTATTCACAGTATTTGACTAAACCAATTACAGCATGTAATTTTACTGCCATTATCATGTTAGCCATTTAATCCCAAAGCATGAGACTACAGATTAAGTTTGCTAGGCTGCTTGATCACAAAAAATGAGCAGGCTATTTTATGCTTCTTAATCTGTTTTCTTGCAGCAACTTCAAATTACCATAATCATTTTGAGTGTAAAAAAATAATTAATTTCAAGTTCTAAAAAACAGACCAGAGTATTGGAGAACTTCATTAAATGAAGGTGGTGCTTCTAATCATTTAGGAATGACCAAAATAAATGATTTATTATTTTTTTATTATTACTAAAAAACACTTAAGCCTGTTCCCTAAGACCGTACTAGAAATTGGGACTACCTTTTAAAATCATTAATTGTGCAGCCCTACAACTCACTGAATCAGTGATACAAAGTTTGAGTGCATGATTCTAAGGGGTTAATTGGTGATCAAATACCATGCGGCCAACTAAAGAGGTGAAGGAGGCAACCAGTGGGCCAGAAGCCTGCAAAGACCAACCTTTTCTACAACTTTAGCCTTGAACAAAATAAGAGAAAGGCACCTATTAGACAAGGCCTGTCAACATCACACTTTATTATATTGTATTCTTACACTGCATTATTTGTGAGCTTTTAGACCATTCATATAAAAAAGGTTTAGGAATCATATTTTAGACTAAATGTTAGTGAAAAGCATAGACTATTGGTATAAGTCTGTATATAGACACACAAGTATCTTTAGAATTTAATTTGAGAGACTATTCATGTGGCATCATGCAGAACGTCTCAGTCCTACCTTGTCTTTTTTCTAACCAACAAGGAGCATGAACAGGAGGACGTCATTGGACGAGAAAGCAAAGAGGAAAATTAGAACTAAAAACAGAACTTGGGAAGAGGGTAGATGTGATGTAGGTTGGGATGGACTATGGAGGCTATTTTTGTAGACAAAAAGGTGCATTTTCATGTACAATATTTATCATAACTGTGCACTACGGTACCTTTTCCTTGTTCTTGGTGGGACTTGCATTCTTGGTGGTGGTTGCCACAACTTCCTTCTCCACCACACCCATAAAGCGTTGCTCAGACTGGGTATGGAAGGACACTGTGCCCTTTGGCAGCTTCTTGATGCGCACTGCATGGTTCCTCTGAGCGGATAGCATATCCTGGCAACAACAGGACATTTAATTTAGCTTGTTATTTATAAATAATTAAAATGTGCCCGATTAAATAGTAAGACAGAATACATACTTTTGTGAAAAGCTTATAAACAGGACCTACAGGCACAACAGTGAACTCCACTTCATCTGAAATGTGCAGTTGGCTTTCCTCCAGGACTTCACTGAAGTGAAAGAACATCCTGGCATCCCGATCCACACACTTAATGAAGCCAAAGCCATCGCGTATAGCTGCAATCACCCCCTAGAAAAAGATCGGGTTACACAAAGTTACCTTCTGAGAATAGGTATTCACCTCAATTAAAAATTAATGTGGACGCCCCTTCCATGAAGACATCTCGTTAATCTCTACAATGTATCATTACAAAATATGATGGACCGCTTCAGGAAAATCACGTTGATTTATTATTTTGTAATTCCCACCATTTCACGGGTCTCCTTGGTGAAGTCGAAGGTGTCTGGGAGGATGTCGATGTTGGTAGCCCTCTCCAGCTTGTCTCTGCGGTCGGTGGAGATGTTGAACTGTATGTGGTCTCCCTCCAAAAGGGTCACCTTGGACTTTGTGTCTTTCTCGCCAAACGGCAGTTCCTTGTCAGCAAAACCAATCCGGGAACTGATGCGGCCAGGTAGAGGGTCGTTCTGTGAAAGCATTACGGAAAGATTTGTGAATATTGTACGTTATATGCTTGCCTTTATTGCCAGACTTGTAATCCACTTGCCTGGTTTTTGGTGGGAACCTTGGGAATGACCTTAACAACAGTGCCTTCGAACTGCTCGATGCTGATATCCTCAAAGATGACTGTTCCTTGGGGGAGCAGCCTTACATCTGTGGCTACTTCTTTACCCTATGGCCACAAGAACATAAAATGGACACAATGACACAATGACACACACACAAAATCTATCCAAAGTTGAAAACGTAACACCTACATTCCGGTCTTTGATGGTGAACTCAACATCATCTCCAGCCTGCAGAGCCTCCAGATCACCCTTGAACTCGCTGTAGTGAAAGAAGATCTCCTTCACCACATCTGCCCTCTCAATGAATCCAAAGGCCTCCTGAAAGACACACATGGTTCAACATGACCGGTACATCAACCTACCATTCAAAATGGGAGCTCCTGCCTCAAGAGCCCAGTGGGTTTCTTCATGGGGCAAAAAAATAAATACAGTAAATTAAAGATTTGGCAAACGTTAAGGCCAAAACTGCTTACATTCAAAGATTAAAATTTGACATGTATTTTAGTCAATATATCATTCTTCTGTATGGTGTAAATCGTGGTATGGACCCAAGAATAAAAAAAAAATCCCCATTTAGATAAGACGCTGGGCTACCCAACATCTGGTTTGGATCAACATATGTACATTTCCAGGATAATTTCCCGACATCCAGTGCGGTCTGCTCTCTGTGTGTTGCCTTTCTCAAAATCCCTTCAGGAAACAGCAAACTTCGAGCTGGCATGCTACGGGCTAAAAATGGCAAGTTTTTAAGAAAATTTGGATTGTGCAATAAGGCAGGCCTGCTTGGTTCTATCGGAGAATGAATGTAAAGATTTACAAAGAATGAGTCTACAGCATTTACTATCTAACAGACGTTTTTGGGGCAGTGGGAGAAGTACACAGATACACTGGTAAGAGCAAATTAGGTTTAACCATGCATCAAGCCAATTTAAATAGCTCACGTTACTGTATTGTGTGAACAGTTACTTCATTTAATATTTTATGGTGGCATTTTGCAGGGTGCAAATGTTCACCAAAACAAGTTCCTTCCCAAGACTATTTTGCAGAGCCACCGTCGCCGTGTCTGGAGCTTAGCGCCTCCCAAGACGGTTGAGATTGGTTTAAAGAAATGCAAACAACGCAGTGTTTTTTTTTTATATCTTAGCCTAGAATGTATGTATTGTGTAGTAAGACCATACTCAACCACGCTGTGGAGGTCTGGCAATGCTAGACTACCCAACATCCTATCTAAAGCAGATCCTGAAACTGTTGGCCCCTCCCTTCATGTTTATGTCTTGCTGGCTGATGACCAGCGCCTCACCACTGCTATGCTCTGCACACTGTCCATGCTAGGCTTCTAAGGGCGATTGGTGCTCATATTGAGGTTACCCTCCGATATCGCCGGCATCCCGGTCGGGATGGTTGACTATTTCACTGACGAGCACCTCTCCTGCAGAAGTCAGGTCGCCCCGGTGATTGTGAGCAAACGCGTGCTCTGTATGCAATGTTAATGTCTGTATGCAATGTTAGCGCTCCCTTACCCGTTATGCTACCAGTTTCCTCCACCCTCTCTCCCTTTGTGATCCCCTAATCAGCGGTACGAGCTCTGAATGAGCAGAGATCTCCCACAGAAGCCCGAGCCAGGTAGTGCACCGTGCAGAGTGGCAGAGATTAGCACTATTGCCAACCGTCTCCTGTACGTAGAATGCTGTGATTGACCAATCAAAATAGAGTATTCACCAAAGCCATGTAATGACTAATGATATTCATGGCACTTACCTTTGTAGCACACACCACACCCTGGCACCTCATTTGCTTTTTCTTCACAAGTTGAATATTACGAGCACTGACTGCACCAGTACTGAAATACAGAAAAGGTTAAATATAAAACTGAGTGCAAGCTGGGAACTATTAAGACGATACTGACATGGTCGTGTAAAGACTTACTGCTTGTTGGTTTCCATATAAAAGCTGACTTTGTCTCCTGTGTCCAGGTGGATATTCCCCTCCACATCATCAGGAGTATAGGTAAGGTAAAACACTTCCTGTGGAAAGTCAAAACAGTGTTTAACTTTTTGGACACACATTAACCCCAAAACAAATTCACATTCAAGAAACATTTTTTTCCCTGATGTCGATTTTATTTATTTTTTTAAATGGCAAGATGCTGGCCATATGCCCAGATAATAATTCACCAGTATTCTTGTTGCTGCTGTTTGCATTCAGAAAATGCACTACAGGAATGCAATGCAGTTTTTTATTCGTATTTTGTTGTGCAACCCTGTTGTTGCACAATGACAAAAATGAACGTTAAAAAACAACCAAAAAGTGTGCGCGGCAACGCCAACTATAAATAAATAAATAAATGAATATATAAATAATGTGTGCTTCTGCTGAACTGCTAGCAAAGCATAGACAAGTTTCTGAAAAGGACTTGCCAGGTAAACGGAATGGAGACAACAAAGCTACACCAAACACCACAACTGCCAAGACAAAGTCAAGTAAAGGAGCCGACTGCCTATCTTGAAAATATTTGTATCTACAAGAAGGTGGGCCTGGCAGGAAAAAAAAAGTTTGGGAGCTGTAGTCTTATGCCACTTACCCCATTTCTTTCATAACAAACACTGCCAGTGGGCACCTGGCCGGGTGCAGACTTTCCATCCAAGTGCACTGGGATTGCAGAGACAACCTGCAGAAAAGCAGGGAAAGACAGATGGAAGGTCATTAGCACACTACTTTGCTAATCGTTGGTTGACTATCCATTTTAATTACGTAGCCCAATTAAAATATTTCTGGACATGTGATGGATGAAATGGCTGAATTTCAAATGTCACAGTAACAAGTATATCAAGTGTCCCAAATGTGGTGGATTATTGACTCTTTACAGACATTTAAGATTTGTTTCACTTTGACAGGCTGACCCAACTGCGCTATACTAGTTGCTCTGAGCATTCACAGAGAAATTAATACACCCATTGGGCAATTACATTGATCACTTGACCATATTTGTTCTATAGACATTGAGCACCTCAAGCAAACATGCATGTCAGCACAACAAGCATTTATGTACTTAGAGTTAAAGGTGCTGTAGGTAGGATTGTGAAGATCCAGGACTTAGCCAAAATTTTTTAAACAGACAACTTCAGTCCCTCCCGCCTTTCTGCTAAAGCCCAAAACTGTCTCCTAAGCCCCCAATAAGGGAGAATGGGCATGAGCAGTGATTTTTGCAAATCGCACTACAGGCTGTAGGTGGTGCCTTAATGATCTGCTTCATGTAGTTCTACTCGAACATAGGGTCAGTTTCAGCAAATATGACAGAAAGTTAGTTTTATAAGTCTCACCTACTGCACCTTTAAGATTAGAGGGGAACTTCGAGGGGGACCAAATTCAACAAATTACTTACAATAACATCCCCTGCCCATAAACACAATGGGCCATACAAATGTTACATTGACAGACAACGACAGAACCAAAAATAAAATGGTGTTCCTTAACTGGATGAATATAACCATGCAGCACAGTAAAGGGATAGGCGTGCAGGTCTGGCCCCACCTGGCCCGAGATGCGCTCCTCTGGCAGCACCTCTGGCTTTATCTTTAGCAGCTTCACTGCTATGGGCTTGCCAGTGCGCCTGTCAGAGGATACCTCAAACTCTACATCATCTGAGGACAGAGAAGCAGAAGAAAACCAAACACTTGTATCAGGTACAACTAAAGTTTCAATCATTTAACTTGTTTTTCTTTGAGAAGATACGTTCTACAAGTTAAGTATTTATGAGTAATACACAAGTCCAAAGCATCGCACCTCCTATTTTAAGCTCCTGCAGGTTGCCATTGTACTGGGAGCAGTGGAAGAAGAGACGAGCCTGACGTTCGGAGCACTGGATGAACCCGTAGGAAGTCAGAAGCTTCTCCACCACACCAGTCTCTCTAATGCCAGGCCCTGTGCCATTGGCGTACGCAGTATGTCCATTGTTATGGAGCATGCCTGGGTCGAAACTCATCTGGGGAAGAGGAGAAGAGTGTTTTTAAAATACATTCAGTAGTGGATCAACATGAAGCAGACAAAAAATGTGGGTTGCAGTCTATGCTGTGTTTGATGCCAATCTTAAAAAACAAAAAAAACACTTCAAGACATGCAGGTAGAGCAAATTTCAGGAGGAAGTGGGGAGGGAAAAAGCAATAGTAAAGCTACATCAATCTTCTGGAACCATCTGGCCAGCAACAGAGGGGAACACACATTGATAATGACAAGACAGAATTTCAGGATAATTTATACCATTAACTAGAAATGCATAAATAGAACAACACTGTATGGCGCTTCCTGTTTCACTTACAAGTGGCATGCACTTAAAGTTAAAATGTACCAATTGTCAAGTGATTTTAGTCCCATATTAACTAAGCACTGCCAAAACTCCATGCAAATGTTCAAAACCTGTTCACCTCCCTCTACCTAACAACCAACAAAAAAAACAAAACAAAAAAACGCACTTATCAAAATCTGCCACTACACATTGTTAAACTCACTTTTCACACAACTACAAAACCATGCTGTTAGCAAAAGTCAACATGACAACAGCAGCTCACAGGGCTGTTGAGTCAGTGTGGGGACCACTGAACATGCCCTCTTACTGATCTCTGATACAAGGGAGTCCGCTTGTGTTTTTTACTTCCTGGGTGGGGATGGCTAGAGACTGAGGAGGAGCGGGGGATGGGCATGGGACCAGTAGAGGTAGATGGGGCAGAGCCAGTGTTGCGAGCCACTGGAGGTTCAGAGGAGCCTCTTTCCATTTCTGACACTGGGGAATGGACTTGGATATGCTGTTGGGAGGAGGCAACAGCTTTGACAAGAGGAGAGTCATAACGTTTAAATATTTTTCAAATTACCCAAATCCAGATAAGTCCAGTTTAGTTATTACGCAAAACCAGTTGTTATCAAGCATTGCGGTATAATATTCTGTATCTTCTACTTGACCTCACTAGTCTGCCGTTCTTTCATACATCAGTGTTTGCCCATGCAATTATTGGAGGCCTAACACATATACATTTTGCAACATCACAGCAATAGACCATACGCATGTCCTTTCATACAAAGATTTCTCCAATACTATATTATATTTTAGCTCTTAACCACCACTGCTCGAATTCTGCCATCAAAAAAACCATAAGGCCACTCCATATCAATGGATCTGCTACCATGAAAACCTCACATTACAGCATCAGTCAACAGCACTAATCAGTGGTTGACCATACGAAGTGGATTCAAACAGGATGGCTCTACAGAGAAGGCAGGCTAAACTAAAAAGAATAACCAACCTCATTGCGCAGCCAGTGAAGGTGAAGTGGTTTCAGTGCAGTGTCGCAAGGGTTACTCAAGGTTGAGTAAAAAAAAATAACTACAGAAGATGGTGAATCAGAAAATGCATCTACAGTACAGTGGATAGAGAGTTGGTGATGGGTTATGGGTTATGAGCAAAGTCCCAGAACAGCCTCTTCTGTTAGGCCCTTAACTACCACAATGAGCTCCTCTTAACAGGCGACCTATATGGCGGTATTTTACACTTTAAATGTTCTTTAACACAGTATATTAAAAAGACCTGCATTTACAGGCTACATGCCTCAGCATTTGGTTGCCAGTGCAGTGATTACTCTCAAACATAGACTTGAAAAATTATTTGTCTGAGGGACAACGAAGAACTTTAGATCACTGCTGATGGGTAAATACTTTGAATGCTACCCATTTAATTTATTTTAGTTTTTAACTACATACCAGGACCAACTGGTATGCAGTTAAGCTTGAATTCATGTTGCATTGATTTGAGGAAGTTCAAAGTAACGCAGTTACGCAAAGTAAAAATTAGGAAAAAAAGGCCATTCAGGACTTGTGAAAAGAAGCAAATTTCTACTGTCAAATTGGCAGAACACCCCTCACCCTGCAATAAAACAACTGAGTAGAGGCAAGGCTCGGGAGCCCGAAAAAGGATGAAGAGAGGTTAGGCCATTCACAGCAGAAAGATGCAGGGCAAGGTGGGTGGATGGGTGTTCGATGGGGTGGGGCACGTAGACAAGAGGTGGGAAGGTAGAACTTACAGATCGGCCATATGGCGACAGGCTGAGTCCGACAGGGGAGGTGCTGCTCAGGTCAGCGCTAACAAATGCAGTGGGTGGCGACGCAGGCAAGGTAAACTCAACAAAGCCTTTCCAGGGGCTCCCCATATTTTCCCATAAACTCGGACCAAACTTGCTCGAGCACTTGCTGAACTTGATTACTTGTTATAGTTTTGCTTGACTGTTAAGTTCTATTTTTTGTAACCACCCAATGATAGACCGCTGGATGTCTGCAAGGGTGAAGAGAGGAACAAACATAACGGGTAAGGCAGATAGGTCAGCCAGTGTGCCAAGTGTCACAGACAAAAGGAAAGTAGCTGTGGGCTTTTTATCCCCCAAGGGAGAGTGTTGAAAAGGCAAAAATCAATGGGGATAGGACTTCCAAAACGACAGAAAAGGAAAAATAAATTTAAAAAAAAAAAAAAAAATTGTGCGGGCTGGGTGTGGGAAGGCAATCAAATCCTTCTCAAACTAAATTGAATAACCAGTTTAGCATGTTTGGAGGTGGTGGCGGGGCAGTTCAGCAGGCTTTGGTTTTTAAGAAGAGTTACCTTTAGCAAATGGCAATGTAGATGTCAGACATGAACAAATCAAACTTTCAACTCCTTATCGCACTCATTCCACATTAGGAATGTGTAGCCATGTGCAAAGAGGAATGAATTTACAAGATTTTTTTCAAACCAAAAACTGCAGCAGCTGCGTTCACATATATTTCCATCTTTAAAAGGTGTGCTAATCAGTGAAGACAGTTGCTGCGAAGAAACCATCACTAAAGATGTTGCCATTAAAAAAAAAAATTGAGAACCCCAAACTTTAAATGATGAGTCCACAAATCCAGATTGTTTCAATAAAGCAGTAGGAAGTGCATTTGCTTAAACGACATCCAACTTTGACAAAAGGAGGACAAAGTTGTTTGTGTTCAGTGAGAAAAAGTAAAAAAAAAAAAAAAAATAAAAAAAACGCATTGCTACCTACAATCAGCACAGCTGGACAAACTGAATCAGAACTAAGTGTTGCACAATCTGTGTTTGAACATTAGTACATTAGGGTTGTGTGTACAAACTGGGAATTTACCAATTAGTTTCTGAATTCCACCCAAGTTGCGGCATCAAATTTGTCATCAGAATTCTTAAACCGCATACAGCGAAATATTTTCAGCATATTTGGGGGGGCCATTCAAAACATGACAAATCATAAGTGATTAAACAATTAAAAGTGCAATTGTCACTAGCATCTCTGATGTTGTTAAGGAACTACTAACTGAGACCCACCTTTATTCGTTGTCTTGAATCTTGTAATTCTCAGGACCTCGATGACTATGCAGTTCCTGCAGATCTTATCACGCACACAGTTCAACACACACACACACACACACACGTTACAGGTTTCTGGCACAAGTTCTAGATGGTTGCATAAAGCAAAAAAGGGGGGAGAACTCTAGCGCAAAAAAGGCAAACGCAGGTGCAATAACACTGCTTAGAAAAAAATTGCAATGAAATCATTGGGAGGAGTAGAGAAAGGGAAAGATGGGGGATGGGGAGGGGAACTATGGAAGGGGGGGAAATAAAACTAGCAGATAGCAGCCCACTCCACACCCCGGTGGTGAGTCGGTGGTGTGGTGAGGATGAAGAGGGCTAGGAGCAGCGTTGGGACGTGTGCTTTGTCAAAGCTGTTGAGTAGGCACAGACTTCTGGTTTCAGATCAGTTAGTCTTCTCAGAATATGCTTGGGCGTAGGATTGCTTCTCTTCTGTGTTTCAATTGGGCTGATGTGCGTCTTCTTTGGTCATTTAAGGATTTGGTTACTTCTTGTGTTTTAGACCGTTGAAGTGATCCGTTGTTTTCTACGTGTCTTCAGTGTTGCAACTTTGCTCGTTTTGGGAGGTTTATCTTCAGTTTCTTTGTTATGACCTGAACTTGAAGCAGTTGCGGATGGTACAAAAATTCTGTTCCGTTTCAGTTCATACTGTGGGGGGGGGGGAGACAAACAAAAAAAACATTTTGGTTAGCTGAGCAGAACTGATGACTTTGACTTCATTTATCGCTATTTATTACCTTCCCCTCCCCCAACTTCAAATTTTTCCAATTTCAAAATATGTCCCCAAAAGGAAATTGTCAACATCTGTTTTATCTAAAAAGATACATTTCTCAATTTGTTCATCTCACTTCAATTTTGTTGCTGCAAAATGGGATTGTCAAGCAGACAATCTGACCAACACATGTATAATAATAGATAGATACTTGGCATCTGTGTATCGATACAGTATTGCCACGGAAAATATCGCGATACTATGCTTTATCGATTTTTTTCCCCCACCCCTAATCTTTACAGATCAAACATACATACATACATACATACATACATACATACATACATACATAAATAAAGCCTCTGGATACAGCCCACAACACCATGCATCTGACTAGCAAGCCAGAGCTGTGGATCAACACGTCTTTGTGCATACCTTCAGTTCAGGCCATGATATTTATGGCACCATTTCTGACCAGGGCCCTCCATTTTGTAATTTTATCTCGCAACAGTTTTGCACACTTATTGTGTATGTTCAGCTGAGATGTGCATACCATGTGCATGAATTTAGCTACATTTAGTTAAAAACTCAGAAAGTGATCTCCATAGGTTGTTTAGGGCACAGTGTTGTTGACCTAAATACACTGCTTTGAAAACAAGTTGGGTTTGCCAACCTGGGACACATGATCTATTCTGCTGCGACTGTGTTGCAATGACTTCCATCCTACTACTTCCCAGAATGTAAAAATATGTTTTTAAAAAAAAATGCTCAAATGGGACTCTAGCAGTAGAGAGGGGGCTCTTTTGAAGAGTCTCTTGATATTCATATCCAAATATCGAGTCCAGATTAAATAACAAGCAGTTCTTTGTTTTGTTTACATTTGCAAGGCTTGGATTAATAATAGTACAAAGTCAAGTTATCACAAAATGGATTGGCTAAGTGGGTTAAAAGTTATGAGTAATGAACAGGGACAACTCGTCAGTGAAAACAACCTTGGGAGAGATGGGCTATTTGTTCCCATTTTTCAGCTTTTAGTGACGCAGAAAGAAAAAAAAAAAAAAAAAAAAAAAACAGTCCATCCACTAAACCACCAGCACCGATTGGCCGTTTCAGCACTTTATGAGTAACGTTATAAGACTACATTTTATCTCAGTAATCATTAAACAAGAAATACTAAAAACATACAGACTGCCCCAGTTACGACAGAATGGCTAACGTTAAACCCACGTATCTGGCACGAAGGTGCTACCCTGGTCTGGGCCTGAACAACAACCGCCCTGACAGTACCAACCATGTGACTTCCTAGCAATCCGCCATCCTCAGCTGGAACTGCCAATATGGCCTGATCCAACACGTTGCGGCATGCAACGCTATCGAAAACGTCACATCTAAGCTAGTCAGCTAATGCTCAACACATCTCAGACTCTTGAATATGTGCAAAGATGGGTCATGTTTCGCTATTTTACTGCTTGCTAGTCAAACTTACGCACGCAGTAGCTAACAGTCAAGTACACATCGCAACGTCTTAATGACCTTGTGTGGACAAACACAACCAGACAAATTAGCATCATGCTAAAGCCGTAAACAGCCAATACCCCCGGGCGTTTCCTATTTTAAGTGTAACGGTAAATCAAATCACTGCGACAGGGTTATTGACGTTACGCCTTAACGTTAGCTCAAAAAGTTAGCACATCTTGCGTTTCTGGTTACTTGGCTGTTATCACAAGTACGAGGCTAGTCCGATCAGATTTCGCGGAAAGTACGCTCACACAGTTATTGTTGCAACGTAACAGAGACAGCCTCACCAAGCTCCATCCAAAAAGAAGCCTAATGTTTCGTGGTTTATTTTACAGAACACGATTTAAGGCTTGTGACAAAACAATTGGGTGTCGCGACAAATTCGGCACCCGTGTTATAAACGAGTAACTATTGTATTTTAACAAAATCATATTTTAAATCATACTGGGTAACGTTAGCACCATGCACTGGCCTCCGACACCTAATATATATATATATATTTTTTTTTTGTTTAGACATTTGATCAAACGGACAGATAGAGGAGTTTGGAATGGATATGAAAGACTGGACCTTAACCATTAGCTAGAGATTAAACGGGCAATGTACATTTATGACTAGCTAGCTAATCTGGGTCAAAATAAATAGTAACTAACGTTAACAGAGTTAATTCTCCAACGTTACATACACAAACAAAACAGAAAGGTAACGTTATGGAGCTAACGACGACACGAGGACGGGACAACAAAGAAGCTATGACAAGCGGACCGCCCAGGCTCGTAACATTAAGTTATTTAATTCTAACCAATTCACGTTGCCGCGTCGGTCACCAATATTTACCACAGCCGTTTCACACAAGTGCTGTCTTTTTGGTAAAGTAAAACGTTTCAGGAATGCAGAAGTGTTTATGTGCATCATTAACAATGTCGCTAGCTCGTTCACAATGCTAAGTGGCTAACGTTGATAGCGGCTCGGTTAACTTTAGCTAGCTAGCATGCTACTAGACTGCTTGGTCCTTGTGAGAGGTGATTTATGCTGAGGAAAAACACGGCAGCCCCCACCCAGGCCCCGGATCTGCGTATGACTAAGTGCTGGATAACCCGTTTGATTCTGAAGACCCACTGGATAAAAAAAAGTATACCACTTACTGACACAGTTAAAAAAATTTTTTGAATTGTTTCATAAAACAGGAAAATTAATAAAACTCACCCCAACAGCTTTCAGCACTGTCACCAGCGCCGCTAGAAGCAGCACGGCACATTACGTAGTGATTAGGGAGGCAACTACCGCGATATTTGACAACGTTAGGACTCCCAAAGAGCCTAAAGGATAGAGTGGCCACTGCCCATGGATACACCCATGCCACTGCCGCGTAGCTGCTGATTGTTTTTATGGTCTAGCAGTGATCCATGGGCTAGAAGAAGGCTTATATATATAGGAGCCGTGTTACTGGAAATATAGGCATCAGCAGCATCATGTCATTCACTAGTTCTAGACAATTGAATTTAACGCGTGTCCCTCGTTTAATCCCTTGATAGTAACTTTTCTCTTCCTATAGTAGAGTTTCTGAGGCCACACGTTGCAGCTTGGGGGAGTGTTCAAGAATGACATTTTAAAGTGCTCATATTATTCCTAATTTTCAGGTTCATGATTGTATTTAGAGGTTATATCAGAATAGATTTACATGGTTTGATTTTCAAAAAACACCATATTTTTGTTGTACTGCACATTTCTGCCGCTCCTCTTTTCACCCTGTGTGTTGAGCTCTCTGTTTTAGCTACAGAGTGAGGCATCACACTTCTATTCCATCTTTGTTGTGAGTCGCACATGCGCAGTACCCAGGTAAGGCCTACTACCCAGTCAGAAGCAGAGTATGATGGATGGATCACAAAAAAAGATATATAACACAATAAAGAAAGCGGAAAAGCCAAAAAGCATAATATGAGCACAAATGCTGATCATACTTAAAGGGGCGATGCTTAAAGGTCCCATGGCATGAAAATTTCACTTTATGAGGTTTTTTAACATTAATATGCGTTCCCCCAGCCTGCCTATGGTCCCCCAGTGGCTAGAAATAGTGATAGGTATCATAGGCGTACAATTTCAGTGGGGACGGTGGGTACGCATATACCTACCAGATTTCGTCATGAGTCATTTTGTATCCACCACTTTTTATAAAAAAACCTTGAGGTCAATTTAGTTAAAAAAAAAAGGTAACACATATAATTCTTGAGCGACAGACGGCAAAAAAATCCATAACAATTTCTATCCCCACAGGGCAGGCACAGACACAGCCGCTCTGCTGCTGTGCAAGCTGCACGCTTCTCTGTTCACAACACTGCCTGTCGGGACATTCTGCTTAACGTGAAAAAGCTTAACGTGGTTTAATGTACCTAAACAACGATCAGTGATCACCAAATTTCTCATGGCCAAATCTTGTAATGAACACTTAAGCCTGTCAAAAGAACTAAACCGAAATTCAACGATTATATAAGTTATCTCACAAAGCGTTTTCTTCTTCATTGGCGCCTATGGCGAGGAAAAAGCTTGTACCTAAACAATGATCAATGGTTACCAAATTTCTCTCTCATATTGCTCCTCATAACCACTGAAAACTGTCAAAAAATCTAACCAGAAATGTGGTGATGATTGATCGTTGTTTAGGTACATTAAACCACGTTAAGCTTTTTCACGTTAGGCTATAAAGTCCATGAGAACCGTGGGGAGTCAACCAACAGCCGCTCCGCTGCCCTGCTGAAAATGTGAAGCAGAAACTCGTCAGATGTCAGATAACATCCATAATAATTGGACTTTGGGTTAGATTTTTTGACAGTTTTCAGTGGTTATGAGGAGCAATATGAGAGAGAAATTTGGTAATCACTGATCATTGTTTACGTACATTTAAACCACGTTTTTAGTCATTAGTAAGCTACAGGACAGCGTCTTTCAAAACATGACCTGTGCGAAAGAGAAAAAAAATTAATGCGTCATTGTACCCTTTTTATATACTGTCTATGATTGTACCAAGCACTTCTGGAGATGTACTTCCTGATGCGTCTCTGTCCCCAGCACATTTCAAACCAAACTGACGGCGATGATAGGTATAAACCGAGCCCTGGGTATCCTGCTCTGCCTTTGAGAAAATGAAAGCTCAGATGGGCCGATCCGGAAGATTACCTCCCCTTTCTCTGCTTTGCCCGCCCAGAGAATTTGGCCCACCCATGAGAGAGAGACATCATGGCTTTCAAAAGAGCAAAGTGGAAGTTGGTCAAGGCCACACCCCCACACTCCACCATATTTTTTTTTTAAATTGCACACTGGTCTTTGTCTACATGTGGTATCTGTTGAAGGTAACGGGAAGTGATATATAGAAATACATACATACAAAGTTTGCATGTATCACCTACATAAATATATACCAAAATTGAATAATATGTGTTAGGGGTGTGACGAGACACCCACCTCACGAGACATGACGAGACACGAGATTGGGTTCACGAGATCGAGACAAGATGCAATTTTAACACTATTTTACAGAAAACTTCAATGAAGAAATATGACTGTCAATCAAAAGTCACAAAATGAAAACCGAGCACTGAAAGGTTTTACCATAAACTCAAATGACTGGCTTCTCTCCTGTATAACTAACAGTTACACTGTTACTTCTTTCATATGTTTGGTGGAGAGAGTCTCTTTACTCAGAGAACCAAGGTTACAACATAACTAAGCGTTTTCTGAAAGTAGTTGAGACCGTTGAGACCAAATGTTTTGTAGCCTACTTGAATTTTTCATTGTACAGTAGACAGAGATAAAAACAGTTTATTTGACTATTGTTTCACATTGATTACATTCTAAAGCACAAGTAAATTACCATCAAACACTCAACAGATGATTTTTGTGAAGACCGATGCTATTTTCTTAATAATTGAGAAAAAAAAAATGTGTTGATTTTTATTTAAAAGTTACTGTCTCCAGACAATTACAAATCAGAAAATACAGTGACTGAAAGAGGATGGGATAATGGACAACAACTTAGAGTTTAGGCAAGAGTGCAGAAAAGAAACACACAAAAATGGCCAAAAGGAAAAAAATAATTACATTTTGTATATATACACATGATCTAATAAGACTTAAAAATATTTAGGCAAAACACATTCATCTACTTTATCACATTACATCTGACCACCTCATGTTTCATGTTCTAAGAAGCCAATTATCCACCTTTAAACATGACTGAGCCTCTGACATGGAAGATTACTGGGAGAGAAGGTGGGAGAGAACCAAGGTTACAACGTAACTAAGCGTTTTCTGGAAGTAGTTGAGACCTTTGAGACCAAATGTTTTGTACTTGAATTTGTCATTGTACAGTAGACAGAGAGAAAAACAGCTTTTTACTATTGTTTCACATTGATTACGTTCTAAAGCACAAATAAATTACCATCAAACACTCAACAGATGAAAAACTGCAACAACAACAAAAACCTCCGTTTCATGACATTTCATGTCCTTTTAGTCCTTTCCTATCGCTGACACTAGGCTGTGGAGATAGGTCTGGCAAAGCGAGACTAGTCCTCTCCAGGAAGGACTCTTACAAACTCACCTGGGTTTCTGTCAAGTGGGTAAGCCTCTCTCCACAACACGTACCTCATATCCAAATATATTTTTCATTTTCACCCATGAGCGTGTAAACAGGGCCTAAGGATGTGCCATTTCTGTATCTGTATCTATTGAGGAGGAGAGGGGGGGGTGTGTCAAGGTGGAGGGGGTGGTGTGGCCTTGACCAACTGCCACTTTGCTCTTTGAAAGCCATGATGTCTTGGCGCGTTCATGCCACCTCGGAATAACAGGGACCGCCCCTGTGGTTACGTTGTTTTTCCGACTGGCAGCGTTCACATGCTCAGGATGCGTGTTCTTCTTCTTCTGTTATATCGACGTTTGGCATAACAACTTTTTGCATGACTGCCACCAACGGTTGGGCGGAGCCTAGAGCATCAGGTGTGTGAAAACATTGAGGCCACAATAACAAAATATTTTCTGCTGTTTTCTTATGCGAGCATCCAAACAGCACATCTACAGGTGTTTGTTTGTGTTATCTGCAGGAAAACGAACGAGAAAAGACACAGATAATGTGTTGTTTTTTTATACATGGGCCTATTTATGAATCATTTTAAACATGTTATGTCAGTGCATGTTTCTTGGCAGAGGCATTTGTCCACAATAAACAGTTTATTGTCATTGAAATATGTTCAGTGAACCAAAGTCGCCTCCATCAAACGTCATCAGTTGTCAACAACGCGTCACCAACTGGGAAACTCAGTTAGCAGAATCTGGCCCGAGTTTCCCACCTCCGATTCCCACAGGATGTTACATGAATGGTGACGTTTTCACTCGGAAAAACATTTTTCCGATGTCCATGAACGCACGGTCTCTCTCTCATGGGTGGGCCAAATTCTGAGGGCGGGCAAAGCAGAGAAAGGGGAGGTAACCTTGCTCCTTATGACCTCATAAGGAGAAGATTCCAGATCGGTCCATCTGAGCTTTCAATTTCTCAAAGGCAGAGCAGGATACCCAGGGCTCGGTTTACACCTATCACCATTTCTAGCCACTGGGAGACCATAGGCAGGCTGGGGGAATGCATATTAATGTTAAAAAAACTCATAAAGTGAAATTTTCATGCCATGGGACCTTTAATTACTTACGTTAACTAGCATTTTAGTTAGCAATAATTAGCCTGTGCCCATGTTATCTCCTTACATATAGGCTACCTACGCTCTCCGTCTCTGCAAGATTGGGAATTATTGAAATTTCTCTTGGCACAGCTACCAGAAGACTTACAACTTTCAGACAGGTTGCTCGCTTCACATCTACGTCTTCGAGCTCAGTTGGAGGCTGCGCAGTAATGCTCAGCCCTCACCAGAAAAGTGCTTTTCACTGGTCTCCATCCAGAGGCACGGAATCTGTTGGTCCATTTGTTTTACTGTCTATGGTTTCTGTCCACTCCTGTTTTTTGCATAGAGGTTTTTTGCATAGACAGTATGTTTTTTTGTCGTCTTTTTTTCCTGTTTTTAATCATAGCCTTACAGTGGCTTATGTCAAACGTCCATCTAAACTCTCCAATAGATGGCGGTACCTACCTCGATTTTGGTTTGCGATTCGTGTACATAGAAGAAGAAGAAGAAGAAGAAGATACGGAAGTGACGTTATTTTTTGTCTCACACGGAAACGGTACACTTGACAACAAAACAGAGACCGATTATTCATTTGCATGTTACTGTACTTACTCTGTGTACCGACAAATACTTCCGAAGGCCCGCAATAGTTTGTATACGTTGCCATAAAGGCGTTGCAGCTGCTTCGGCTAACCAAGGCTAGATAGCCAATGTAAGCTAACACTGCGAGGTATTTCAATCTAGCTGGCAACGTTAACGTTAGTGTGAAGTTAGCTCGTATACGTTACATACAGGAGTTGTCAGTTTCTAGAATGGCCTGCACTTTGGAAAAAGTGTTGGGCGATGCCCGGACCCTTCTCGAGAGGCTGAAAGAGCACGACACGGCCGCCGAGGGACTGATAGAGCAGTCCGGGGCCCTCAGCCAGAGAGTACAGAGCATGAGAGAGGTGGGAAATGCCCTTCCAGAAAAGGTAAGGGCAAGTATCTCAACCGGTTACAAAGAAATGTCATTCAAGTGCTGCACTACTCAATGGCGTACACACTGAAGTGGTACGACAGGACTTTGTTCAGCTCTAACTTAACGTCACCCATACATTCAGAACAAATATTGTTAAATAAAGAAATCAAAAATGTTTCTTCTCATGAACCCACAACCTTCTCTCATCTAAACACATGGGAACCAATGCAGAGCAAGAGCAGAGATTATGATGAAATGAAGTGCTGCTTGTTGGGTTACTTCTGTGCTCAGTTGTGCTAGACATCCTTAAAGTTTTCAAAAATGATAAGCTCAGAAGTTTTGTAGCCTATATGTGTATGTTTGAGATAACCTCAACAATAGTTTTACAATAAATATACAACAAGAGTTTGGCCCTCTCCCTGAGATCGTTATTTTTTGTTATTTTGTTTATGTGTTTTTTTTGCTTTTAACAAACACAAAGAATAAACTGTTGGCCAACGAGTTAAACTTCCTATTTGTGAAAAAGCAACTTACAATTAGATGTTGTGAATGTCATGGAAACATTCCTATTGAGCTGATTAATATTTTAGTAGAACTTTACCTTTTGATGCTAAGATTGAAGTAACTTTTCATTATAACTTGTACCTTGAAACTCTTTTATTATACTCTGTTGTTGTAATTATACCACTTTTGAAGTAAGGTGTCTTTCCGTTTCCAATATGTTTGTAATATGTGTTTTTGAAGTTTACATAATCCCCCTATGTCATGGTTGATTTTAATATTAAAACGGAGCAACACATCTTTCTATTCCTTATCGTTTCTCTCCACTGCCCTATACTGCTCTCTCCTCTCAGCAAACAGAAGACACTTCAGGGTTTCAGGAGCTGACCAAATACAAGCCTCATGTCCTTCTGAATCAGGAAAACACCCAAATCAAAGAACTACAGCAGGAGAATAAAGGTAAAAAAATATATATATATAAAAAAAAAACTCCACTCTATTCTGTTGATTTTATGATTGGTGCTTTACATCTTTTTAACCCTCTTCATGTGTCTGTGTAGAACTATGGTTATCTCTTGAAGAACATCAGTATGCGCTAGAGTTGATCATGGGTCGATACCGCAAGCAGATGCTCCAGCTGATGATGGCAAAGAAGGAGTTGGACACCAAACCTGTGCTTAGCCTCCATGAGAACCACGCAAAAGTATACTAGCTGTCTTCACATTTTCAAATTCTCAGTCATTCATAGGTTAGGATTCCAAATGGGTGCACATTAAGAAAAAAAATGCACTGACTTTAGGAAACATCTTGTTTTCCGACTGTTCTCCAGGAAGTGCAGAACCAGGTGGAGCGGATATGCGAGATGGGCCAGGTGATGAGAAGAGCAGTGCAGGTGGACGATCAGCACTACTGCTCTGTTCGAGAGAGACTCGCTCAACTCGAGGTGAGCACAGGGCTTCAGATTTCTGAGTTAATCCATATTTCTTGGAAGCTTTTTTTTTTGTTGTTGTTGAAATTGTACACTGATACTGTCTTTGTATCTACATGTGGTATCTGTTGAAGGTAACAGGAAGTGATGCATAGAAATACATACAGTACATACAAAGTTTGCATGTATCACCTACATAAATATATACCGTAATTGAATAATATGTGTTAGGGGTGTGACGAGACACCCAGCTCATGAGACGGGACGAGACACGAGATTGGGTTCACAAGATCGAGACAAGATGAGATTTTAACACTATTTTACAGAAAACTTCAATGAAGAAATATGACTGTCAATCAAAAGTCACAAAATGAAAAACGAGCAATGAAAGATTTTGCCATAAACTCAAATGACTGGCTTCTCTCCTGAATAACTAACAGTTACACTGTTACTTCTTCCATATGTTTGGTGGAGAGAGAGTCTCTTCACTCAGAGAACCAAGGTTACAACATAACTAAGCGTTTTCTGGAAGTAGTTGAGACCGTTGAGACCAAATGTTTTGTAGCCTACTTGAATTTGTCATTGTACAGTAGACAGAAAGAAAAACAGCTTATTTGACTATTGTTTCACATTGATTACGTTCTAAAGCACAAATAAATTACCATCAAACACTCAACAGATGATTTTTGTGAAGACCGATGCTATTTTCTCCTCCTCTGCATTTTATTAATTGCAGCTCTAAACAATAGGGGTTAATTCTTAGATGCATCGCGATTCTCTCTGGGATGATTCGATGCTCGATTCTGATATGTTAATAATTGAGAAAAAAATTTCTTGATTTTTATTTAAAAGTTACTGTCTCCAGACAATTACAAATCAGAAAATACAGTGACTGAAAGAGGATGGGATAATGGACAACAACTTAGAGTTTAGGCAAGAGTGCAGAAAAGAAACCAAAAGGAAAAAAATAATTACGTTTTGTATATATACACATGATCTGATAAGACATACGTAAAATAATTAGGCAAAACACATTCATCTACTTTATCACATCGTTTAAGGCTTAAGCATGGAATGACTGCAAAATAAAAACCTCCGTAGACAAAACATTTCCTTAAAACTTGTGGGTGACAAATACTGTATATGTCAAAATCTAAACTTTGTCTAGGAAGTGATTAGCAAACTCTGAGTAGCAAACTCAGATTTATATGTATATTTAAAAAAATCACACATGGAAATGTACGTTGCATCGATAATCGGTTTAAAATCGAATCGTTGGCCTCTGAATCAAATCGTGAGGTGCCAAGAGATTCCCACCCCTACTAGACAAGGAAGTAGGCTACTCTAGTATCGATTTTAGGACCATTATAGGACGAAGGGAGAACGTTTCTTTGTTGAATAGCATAACTGCTGTTTTGACGTGGGCCGTACGTCGGCGGTGTGTCTTGGCTTTTTTTAAATGTTTTTTTTTTTTCTGAATTTCTTATTCTATGTTTTATATATAGAATCAGGTGGCCAAACTCTGACATTTTTTCTCTTGTAGTGATATGTAGTCATGCAGACTGTTTTGGTTTAACGATATCCATCTAGAGATATTTACTGTCATCCAATTCATTAAGGATAATTGAATTACATTTGTTGCACTCACAGCATTGGAAAAAATTACAATTAAAGGGATTTCTTTTTCCGGATGAAAATAGCAAAAACGTATGTCGAATATCCACAGTAACCGAGACATTGTTTCTGGAAGTTGATACAATTACATCTGGACTTCAGTTTTCCCTTAAATATATAGTTATTCTATCTTCTTTAGATTGAGAACAAGGAGCTGCGAGATCTCCTGGCCATCAGCAAGAGCTCTGTGAAGACAGCAAGGGAAGAAACCAACCAGCCAGCAGCAGAACAGTCCCCTCAGCCAGCATCCTATGAGTGACCAGAACAGCTTCAGTGTGAACTGTGGTTGTGGCAATAAGCTCTTCAAGACCAGGAGACAGGGTTGATGATCTCTGTACATGCAGCCCCAAACCACAGCATATTTTTTGTAGCGAAGGCCACTTAAACACAACATTCTGGCTGTCAGATGTATTTACCTTCCGGTATGATAGCTATTGTTTTCTTATGTACAGTATGTGTAATATGACTGCAGTCGTGTTGGAGTGAATTTCACATAAGCCTTGACTTTTAATGAGGTGTCTTGGGTATTACTGACAAGAATTCTGTGGGAGCTAAGACACATGTACTGGAGTAAAAGGCAGTAAGAGCAAAGGGGATTTATTTTGTTTTTGCCCAAAGATGCATTTACTCTTCTAAGACACAGTTTCTACCTCTTTGGTGCCCCTTTGCTGTTCACACACACACTCAAAATGTGTAAAATGCTCATAACCACCCTTGCTTTGAGTTCACTTGAAGTCCATTAAGAAGCCAACTTGTAGTCTGCACCATTTTAAGAAGCTGTGCTTGATAATCACTCTGCCAACAATATGACTTTTGTTTCACACAGTTTGCCTGCTGAGGAGTGACGGTGGATCATTTGTATGTGATTGTCTATCACTAATGAATTTGATACGATTGTCAGTCTGTTTGTAGATGTCATATATAACATGATTTTTCATGTTTAGTACTTAGGTTCTGTGTTTACCAGTTTTGTAGTTTTGGACGCAGAGGTGTCCCCGCTGGCACATCTTTATTTAATGGTAACAGTTTCAAAACATGCCAAGTTTTTGTTTAATGGATATAAAATGTTTGCGCACTGTATGTGTCAGAAATTGTATATTGTCATCTCAGGAAATCAGTGTTAATACGGTGAACATGCTGTAATGACTTCAAGACAGTGTACTGTTTGTGTCAAACAAAATTTCATTCAGAAACTTTAAAATACATTTGCAATTTAAAAACAAGTGTGAATGTGAATATTTTTATCTGCCAAAACATAAATGTATTAGACAGTATCATGGGCCTAACTTTGGTTTGAGAAGTGGGGGGGACACAAAACAGGAGGTCTGAGGGCATCTCCTGCCAGAAAAAAATGTTTTCTATTTGAATCCCATTTCCTGCACTTCTTCATACATTTAGGGACTATCATGATACAAAATCTAGGAAATAATTAAGTTGATCATAATGATAAATTCTGCCAGAAGGAATAGTACTAAATAATGTATACGAAAAAGATGTCTTACTTTCTTAATTGTTTAATATAAGGGCCGATCGCCAAGGCTTGAGAGAATCATTTTATGGAGTCAAAAATGTTCACAATTTAAAGGTGAGGGGGTCACAAACGGGATTTAAAAATAAAGTTGGGGGGACATGTGTTGAGTGGAAATGACACCCTAGCAGTAAAAACAGAATGTATGGAGGTGAATTACTGTTGTATTCTCTACCACAGGATGGCGACATTAAGCCGCTTGGCTTTTGGTTTTAACCATTGACCGTTACAGTCTATGGTTTTAACGCATCGCGAGGTTTGCAAGAGTAGGGTAATGTTGCGTTCAAGTGAAGAGGAATAAAAGAGCTTTCGACTGTTTGAGTTGTTTTCCTCCACATATGTTGTATCAACAACATCGAGTGGATAAAGTAAGATTTCTTTTGTAAGAGGCGGCCCAGAACCTATACATCCATTCATGCCCAAAACCCACTGCACTTCATCACGGTCCCTTGCGTTTAAAATCGTAAGAGTTGTACATTACCGACAGCACTTGAAAGCAGCACCGTAGCTGCGTTTGACACTTGTAGTCGGAGAAGCTAGCTAGATATTGTTCAGCATGTCTGAAAAGGAGCTGGGGAAAAAGTGGGACCGGTGCCTGGCAGACGGTGCCATTAAACTCGGTAAATATCCTAAAGTCTTTCGCGTATAACGGCATTGTAATGTCCCAGAATAAGAAAAAAATAAGCAGCAGTTTTTACTCTAGTCCACAGCTGTCATTGACTGGGCAAGAAGCTAACAGGCTAGCCATAAAGGGCTTGTAAAGGACAACTAGCTAAATGGCCAGTCACATATCATATGTAAGGTTACTCATAAGTAACCGGTATTTGCGTTTCACTCAGATTTTACTGTTAGGAAGATCCTAAGTGCGAGCGCCATTCATAAAATGATAAATGCGATGCTTTTGCTTATCGGTATTACGTTAACGTTAACTTAATGTTACACCTTTGCTAGGACATTTAGTAAGACACTTTACGAAACATTATGACCACTTCGGCATTCATACAAAGCATTTTTTAATACCACGTAAACTCAGTTTATAATTCCAAAAGGTTACATATACATGGCGACAGGGAGCAGTTCAAAATTGAGTTTATTTATTAAAGTACAGTATTGCTTGATTAATTACAGGTATTATAGATCAGTGGGTTCTGTAATTTTTTTTTGAGTGGAGTTTATTGGTGCGATGTTAGTGACAGCATCAGCTATTGGAGCGAGGTACCTGACTCACTTTTAAAGGTCCCATGACATGGTGCTCTTTGGATGCTTTTATATAGGCCTTAGTGGTCCCCTAATACTGTATCTGAAGTCTCTTTTATATAGGCCTTAGTGGTCCCCTAATACTGTATCTGAAGTCTCTTTTATATAGGCCTTAGTGGTCCCCTAATACTGTATCTGAAGTCTCTTTCCCATAATTCAGCCTTGGTGCAGAATTACAGCCACTAGAGCCAGTCCCACAATGAGCTTTCCTTAGTATGTGCCATTTCTCTGTCTGTAGCTATAGAGAGCCGAAGTCACGCCCTTATACTTCCGGTCCATGGGACCTATCTTTTTCGAAATCATATGAACGAGGGTCAATGGAGAGATAATAATTATTTTTTTATCCCGTTTGAATTGAGCCATGGATGTATGTTCGTCAATTTAAAACATTATTTTTCAACCGAAGAAAGTCTCAGTTTATTGTTAAACTGTTGAAGTATAAGACTGTGAAAATACGTAATTAGAAAGACTACACACTTCATGGATGAAGCTGAAGCTACGATGTCTGTGTGTATCGTACCGGGGACGTAACATTACTCTAATGAGCAGAGGATCTCGCTTGTTCTTTTGCTTATCTGCTGAAAACACTTCACTGCATAAAACACAGCAGTTACGATAATGTTACATGTGTTGTTTAACAGAGCTAAGCTAGCTGAGCATCAAGCTAGGTGAGGTAGCTAGTGTGAGACGGGAGATGTAGTTCACTGAGCGGTTTCACACAAAACTAAGTGGTCATATGAAAAACCTACGGCTAATTGAGACTTTCTTCGGTTGAAAAATTATCTTTTAAATTGACGATCATATTTGTAATCCATGGCTCAATTCAAACGGGATCAAAAAAATAATTTGCTTCTCCCCGTTCACTATACCATTCATATTTTTTTTGAGTTAAGGTCCCATGAGGTCCACCGGAAGGGGCGTGACTTTGGCTCTCTATAGAGGAGTAGAGGGGGGGTGGCCTTGACCAATTGTCACTTTGCTTGTTTGAAAGCCATGATGTCTCTCTCTCATGGGTGGGCCAAATTCTCTGGGCAGAGAAAGGGGAGGTAACCTTGCTCCTTATGACCTCATAAGGAGCCATATTCCAGATCGGCCCATCTGAGCTTTCATTTTCTCAAAGGCAGAGCAGGATAACCGGGGCTCGGTTTACACCTATCACCATTTCTAGCCTCTGGGGGACCATAGGCAGTGCTGGGGGAATGCATATTAATGTTAAAAAACCTCATAAAGTGAAATTTTCATGCCATGGGACCTTTTAAGAAGGCTGTGTGCAAATAATTACACCACATAATTGATCAGTTTTAGAGAAAATATGGGTACAATACTGTGACGTTACTTCCCGCCACCCTACTGTATAAATGACAGTACAAGTTCAAACTTAGAGTTTATTGCCATGCGTTTTAGAAAGCAGTGCATTACAAAGCAGCAAAGCTTATGTTATGGCTGCATAGAAAATATACAATACATAATGTTAATGTACATAAGTCAAGAGACAGTATAAGACAGCATCTGCACACAATAGAGAAATAATAGCAGTAATACATTAAAAAGTCTATTAAAGGTGCACTGGCATCCATGTTATAATAATAGTTTTCATTTTCCTCTATTTTCAGGCACTGGGCTGGGGTTAGGAATCGTGTTTTCTGTTCTGTTCTTCAAACGTAAGTAGTTTCAATGGATTGTTGCTTTAATGCATCTTGAACTTGTAATTAAGCTCAGAGGTGCTTGACAGGAGGAGCAGAGCTAGGAGCACATTACAAGTAGCTGTCTACTGCTAGCAGGGAAACACTTTCACTTTCCTTTACGCAGGAACAGCCTTTTGAGTGTTTTTCGTCAATCCATTCTTAAAAGCACAAAAAAGAGCATGTGAATATAAAAGTTAATTACGGAAGGAAAAAAAAGACAAACAGACAAAGGTGTCACAGCGAGTGTGAAAATGATTTCACACGCCATCTCGCCATACGATTTAAAATAACACTGTGACATTTTTGAGAAGAGATAAAGTACCTGTTTCATTTGTAGGGCACACTTGGCCGATTTCATTCGGCTCAGGAACGGGACTTGGCATGGCATATGCCAACTGTCAGAATGACCTGAGGTCCTTTTATTTGCTGCACAGAAGTGACAAGGTTTGTTTATGCAATAAAAACACAGAAATATTTCCTCATCTCTATTATTAGAATAACAAACCTGTCATTGTTGTAACTAATGTAACTAATTTCTATTTTCTTTTAACAGGAGCAATAGCTGCAAGTCATCGAGGGACTTTTTTTATTTTTTTGACATGTTTTTTTTGTTTTGTTTGTGTGAGAGTCACCATTTGCACTGTTCTACAGTTAGATTCTTGTCTTCCGGTTGAACGATCCATCCTAGTATGACTCTTGTTTGATTTGAATGTGCCTGATCAGGACAGCCTGTGTATATTTAATAAAATAATCTTCATCACGACAAAAAATGACGCCCTGGTGATTCTTTTTTTTTCTTCCCTCAGATGCTTTATAATGGATGAAACCCATTTCAAATCATATTGAACTATATAGTAGGGAAACAAGAGTAACGTAATGAATTATAACAGTTAGATTATACTCCATCACTCCAAGCAGCAATTGTGACACTTGAGGGAGTAATAAGAGTCAAGCGTTAGCTTTGAAAAGGTGGTGTTTCAGTTGATTTCTGAATGCGAGTGGGAGGGATTTTCTGAAATGGTGGGGTGGAGGAAGGTGGGGAGAGCAATGCAAACGCTGTCCCAGAAGGTGGTGGGCTCGGTGTGGGTGAGAAGGGGTCAGAAGGTTGGCAGCAGCTGATCTGATGTGGCAGATGACAGGGGCGTAGTGATGGAGGAGATTAGTCAGTTCTGAGGGGGCATGACAATTGAGAGCTTTGCATATTATGCTTAGTATTTGAATGGCAAGGCTATTAAAATGTGGAGTGCACATGATTTTACCACATGCTTTTGTTATTATGTTGTCTTTTTTTTATTCAAGTCCTTCTGTTGGGAAGTGAATAATTATTTGCTGGATTGAGAATGTGGGAACAAGGTGAAGTGACTTTATTGTTTTTTCAGTTATGTGATTTTTTTTTTGCATCCATGGTAAATGAAAACAATGAAACCCAAATCTACTATTGATGAACATTTTTCATGTTTTAATTGTTTTTAAAATCTGAGCCATAGTGAAAGCAATTAGACTTTTTGACAATGCCATTAGAAGAAAAATGAAGACAAAGCTTATGTAAATTGTGCAATTCTAAAATGCAAAAGAATAGATTGCGTATGCATTCGCTTCACTCTGATGCACTTAAATCATCACGACTTGTGCAGCCAATTGTTTCAGAAGTCCCATAAGTTGTATGGAGATCACGTGTGTAAAATCAAGATTTGACTAGTGACTCAAGGTGAAATACACCCGTATCTGAAGGGGCCAGCAGTTGTCATCAGGGAAATCATTAAGTCAAAAAAGGATTAAACAAATCTGAGACAAGGCTATTGAATAGGGAAGGATACCATGACATTTCCATGGCATGTACTGCAGAGTAAAAAAGCTTAATTATATTCAGTGTAATTTAGTCTTGTAAATCGTTAAAACATGAAAAAGTCAGAGAGGGTGGCTTGTTTTTAATCATTGCGACTACTGCTCTAAAAAGAAAAATTCTAAGAGAAATTCTATCTTTAAAGAAAAAGCACTTCACATCAAATCTTTATAATGCCTTTCCCTCAGTAGATAAAAACAGTATGACCAAACACAGAAAAAGACCACCCACACCAACTCCTATCTTGGCTGTGATTGTGCATGGTTATGCATTAACAGCTCATTGCTTTGACACGCTCCTCCTCAGAAACTGTGCGCTCTGGCTGGGAGGCGCGCTGGAGTGGCCGACAAAGGGATTAACAGGAGCGAGGGATATAAAGGCAGCGTTACAAGGACCATGATACCTGCACAGCACTTATGAACAGAGCCTTGCAAATGACTGCTTCACAATTGTCTGTCCATTTTCGGGCTCCCCATCTCTGTTTCGCAGAATAAAAGGACTTGTGAAAAGCAGCAGAGCTCCAGCTCGGCGAAGGCAAGCTGTACAATTTCCACTGCTGTGAGGTGAGGTATAATTCTGAGAATTGGTCCTAGCTCTCTTCATCTCCAGTAGTTCCTTTCATCAGCACAGCTCTCGGATGCCTAGTTGAGATAGCTCTCTGTGTGCCCTCCTCCGCTGACTGTCATCATTGTGACATGCTGCTTCGAAAACCCTCTGTCAGCTATCGAAATTGCTCATTCGGGCTCTTAGCTGTGGATGAGGCAGGGACATGCTGGCCAGGATGGAGAGATGAGTGTATGTGATTTTGATCACTGTACTGGTGGAAGTGGAAGTAAGCCCAGGGCACCTGGATGTATTCCTGCCAAAGGGAGATGGAGATATTTACCCATGGAGAACAGTCCGGTGAACCTTGACAGCGACAGGGTTGGATGGCTTCTCATCACAAGACCTCTTTTTATTCAACAATGTCCCTAAAGTGAGAGCTTTGGCTGCAAGGGAGAACTGGTTAAGGTGTGAAGCATCTAGTGGTGCCTGAAGGGGAAATCTTCAGGAGCTGCTTGATTGGTTGTTGCCAACCAGCACCATGGCTGACTCTCACTTGTCTGGCTCCGTAGGAAGCTACAACAGCAGCTCTCCCACCACCAGTGCTTGGAACATCACCGGCAGCGGCCCGTGGCTGTTGGCCTTCATGCTGACTGTCATCATCCTCATGACAGTCTGTGGCAACATGTTGCTTATCGCTGTGGTGTTTGCCCATCGCTCTTTGCGTTGCACCTCAAACTGCTTCCTGGTGTCTCTGTTCCTGTCTGACCTCATGGTGGCCCTGGTGGTCATGCCCCCAGCCATGCTCAATGTGTTGTGTGGGGCCTGGGTGCTGTGGCCTGCCTTTTGCCCGATTTGGCTCTGCTTTGACGTCATGTGCTGCAGCGCGTCCATTCTCAACCTGTGCGTGATCAGCCTGGACCGCTACCTTTTCATCATCTCACCGCTGCGCTACAAGCAGAGGATGACTCCACCTCGGGCGTTGCTCCTGGTAGGGGCTGCTTGGGGGTTGGCAGCTTTGGCTTCCTTCCTTCCCATTAAGATGAAATGGCACAGCTTAGGCCATTGGAGTGGACACTCATCGGTTCTTGGGATCAGCAGTAGCAACGTCAGCTCTTACTCTGACACACTGTACCCGGCATCCTACTTTCAGCTGTCACCATCGGGAGGCCTTTCCTTCCAGTGCCGCCTGCAGGTCACCCTGCCCTTTGCCCTGGTGGCATCTGTACTCACGTTCTTTTTGCCCTCCAGCGCCATTTGCTTCACTTACTGTCGGATCCTTCTGGTAGCGCGGAGGCAGGCGAAGAGGGTCGCAGCGCTGAGCCACCCACCGCACCCCCATCCCTCTCTAGGGGAACCCTCCAGGCCTCCGTCACCTAGGGTTGCAGCAGGGCAAGCTCAGCAGGACAGAGATGACTGCAGTCACCAGGAACCTCCTGTATCACAAAATGTACCGGTAAGCCTAGACAGAGACTAAACAGTAAAACAAACCAGCCAGGCAGATATATATATATATATATATATATATATATATATATATATATATATATATATATATATATATATATATATAGTGCTCAATGTATGAGTGCTGATCAAGACAGTCAATAAAACACTCAACAATTCTAAAGGGAAAGCCAAACATCCAAAAATCAGCAGTGTAGAGCAAACCTTAACGGGAGCAGGAGTTGAAAAGGTTGATTCAGAGCAGGTGGCACAGAGATAATAACCACACACAGTTGTCCATCTATTGTAAGAGTTCTTAAACCTTTAACATGACATTTTTAAGGTTTTACATTAAACTGGTATATACCCATATTCCTAATAGCTATGTCTCACGCCATTCCCTTGAAATGCCAAATATGCTGTTGAAATCCACTCCTAAGTGAGATATCATCGAAGTGCAGCAATTATTAATATTTTTTGGGGGCATTTTGGACATTTATTACACAGGACAGCTGAAGATGTGAAAGGCGAGAGAGAGGGGAAATGACATCATGACACAGCAAAGTACATGGGGCGCATGCTCAACCAGGTGAGCTATCCAGGCGTCCCAAGTGCAGCAATTATAAACCTGGAGATGTTGCTTACCTTAATGGTACGCGCTCTACCCGGTGAGCTCCCAGGGCAGCCCCTGGTGGTGTTACTTTTATGATTACATATCAAACCCTCTTGAATCTGAATTTCCAAGGTTTCTTTTTATCCCAACTATTTAAGATTCTATCCAGACCTCTATAAGCTTGAAGGATGGTGGCCTGTGAGATTACACACCAGTAAACAGTGGCTTCTATGTCAAAAGATGGATAGAATAATTATCAGTCAGTATCTATGATGGTATAAGAGTGAAATAAACAAAATTAAAAAAAACTGCAAGAACGCTGTTTAAAAGCTGTTTTTTGGCAGCCATATTTCCATTTTATACCTCTCCAATACATCAGTTCTGTGTCTAGACCCACTTGACTGTCCTAATGTGTTTTTCATTATAAAAGTACCTTGGAGATGACCTAGTTAGAAAGTATCAGAAAGTATTACTGACTTGGTCCAAGCTGCTTTTATGTTTAGTGCAAACTACTTTGTGTTCAACATCCGTGAAGGTTTACAGCCAATGCAATGAGGCTATTTAGTAATAGATTAGTCTATTGATATGGCAAATACCTACACTTTGTTCATCATTATCCGGCTGTAAAAAAAGAATCTGAAGAGATACAGTCTACAATAACGCTGCAGCTATAAAAATGTTTTGCTCTTTATTTATGCAAGTAGAAAGTAGAGATCCCCCCGTCTGCAAGGATCACATATAGTCTGTCACATTTGCCTACACACACACACACACACACACACACACACACACACACACACACACACACACACACACACACACACACACACACACACACACACACACACACACACACACACACACAGAACAATCAATTCTAAATGAATTCCTTTTATAGCTGCACAAGTCCATCAAATGGAAATATTCTAGACATCTTGTGCATCGTTTTATACACATTTTTATACATAAGCCTGGCACGTTTGGTATCTAGGAATTTGGAGGTGTTCGTACGATACTTTGATACAATAAATATTAATGAGGAATGGAAAAGAAAAGTAATGTTTTTGGGAATTATGCACTAAATGCATTAAGGAATCCAACATGAGATGTCAAATAGGCCATAAAGAGCTAACCAGAGAAGCTTCTCCAAATTAGTAATGCAGGCAAGGACAATTTACCTCGCAGCCTATATTATCTATAATTCTAGGATTAACCATTTGTATTGTCTTCAACTGTCCACAGCCGTCAGTGAACAGTGAGCGTTGTCTGGCTCACAGGCAGGGTCGGAGGGCACTGAAGGCCAGTCTGACACTGGGAGTCCTCCTGGGTCTCTTCTTCAGCGCTTGGCTGCCCTTTTTCATCACCAATATGGCTCAGGTCAGTAGAGGGACCAGACACTGACTCTACCACAGATACGACACAGAAATGTAGTCAATGAAAATGAAAAACATACAGGTAACGTGACATATTAGCACCCATCTGATATGTCAAACAAATCTTGGATGTGAGATACAGCTGGAGGGGGCGAATAGCTTCAGTCTATCCAGGTTGCCTTCACCTATATGCACAGGTGAGGGGTTCTTTCTTCACTATAAAGATTTGCAACCATTTCCTTCACCAATTAAAAAAAAAGTCTGAGGTTGTTTGTCTTTTTTTCTGGATTAGCTCTACTATTATCCTTGCGTGAGTCACTCAGTGTTTGTTTTTTTTTGTCAGTTTTCTCACAAATGTGTGGTGGGCACCAAAACAGTGTGAAATAAATGTGAAAGAAAGAAAACACTTGGATACTGGTCTATTTCTGTATTTGTATTGCCAGCTTTGGCGTCACAGCCTTGCCAAGCTATCTGACGAGAAAATAGATTGGCATTTGAGCTTTGTGACTCATTCCAAAACCCAGCAAAACGACACAGCGCAGTATCTTTTATAATTGATAGGCCTACTTTTTTTTGAAGTTGTTCATTTTGATTTGATCGGACTAAGAACACACACTCATTAGTAAGCAAATATATCATCGGTGGCCATGGAAACCTTCGGCGAGAGTAAATGAATGTTGAAAAAACATTTTAATCTAAATTGGTAATGACACTTGTCCTGTTTTTCAAGCTTACAATGATCCAGTCATTTTGATTTCCCATCTGTGCCCTCTCGCTTCTCCCCCTGCATAACATAGAGCACAGAGACTTGACTATGTCTGCGCTCTCCTTCCTTTTCACACTCAATGTGGTGTGTGAAACGCCCCCCTCCTTTCTGTCCTATTCCCACCGCCTCCCTGTCTCATCTTGATAGTATTGGACGCTCTCCTCTAACAGCTGTCTCCTCCTTCACTGTCCTTCTCTAAGCCTAGTGGTTATGTTCAAGATCAGAGTTTTGAACAGCCAGACGTAAATTTATTTACAAGTTCTACTCAAGGGAAATTAGATGTCTGGTAAAAAAATTATAATAATAAAAGAGTGATGGACAGTCTATCATGAGAAAGAATAAAACATGTCTTCTTTTATTTTATGATTTCAGAAGATTTCATTCCAAATTCATAGGGGCCCAAAAGGCACAGGGAAAGTAAATACATAAATACATGTTTAATGAATGGGCTATATACAGTATATACAGTGGTGTGAAAAAGTGTTTGCCCCCTTCCTCATTTCCTGTTCCTTTGCATGTTTGTCACATATAACATCAAACCAATTTAAACAAAAAGTCAAGGACAACACAAGTAAACACAAAATAATTTGTAAATGAAGGTGTTTATTATTAAAGGAGAAAAAAATTCATGGCCCTTATTTATTGCCCCCCTTGTTAAAACATACTATGACTGTGGTTGTCCACATCAATTTCTCTAGCCACACCCAGGCCTGATTATTTGTTCATTCACTTAAATAGGAGCTGCTTGACACAGTAAGGTCCACCAGAAGATCCTTAAAAGCTACACATCATGCCGAGACCCAAAGAAATTCAGGAACAATTGAGAAAGAAAAATTGAGATCTATCAGTCTGAAAGGGTTAAAAGCCATTTCCAAAGCTTTGGGAATCAACAGTGAGAATTATCCACAAATGGCGAAGACATGGAACAGTGGTGAACCTTCCCAGGAGTGGCCGGCCGCCCAAAATTACCCCAAGAGCACAAAATAACAACGTTGCAGGCCTCACTTGCCTCAGTTAAGGTCATGTTCCACCATCAGGAAAAGACTGGGCAAAAATGGCCTGCATGGCAGAGTTCAAGGAGAAAACCACTGCTGAGCAAAAAGAACATCAAAGCTCGCCTCAAAACACATCTTGATGATCCCCAAGACTTTTGGGACAACATTCTGTGGACCGATGAGACAAAAGTGGAACTCTTTAAGTATTCTGGCGATGCATTTCATAAAAAGAACATTATACCAACTGTAAAATATGGTGGTGGCAGTGTGATGGTCTGGGGCTGTTTTGCTTTCAGGACCTGGAAGACTTGCCGTGATAAAAGGAACTATGAATTCTGCTTCTACCAAGAGATCCTGAAGGAGAATGTCCGACCATCTGTTCGTGTACTCAAGCTGAAACGAACTTGGGTTCTGCAGCAGGACAATGATCCTAAACACACCAGCAAGTCCACCACCGAATGGCTGAAGAAAAACAAAATGAAACTTTGGATTCCTGACCTGAATCCTATTGAGATGTTGTGGTATTTAAAAAGGCCGCTTGCTTCTAATGTAACTTTAGGACAATTCTGCAAAGATGAGTGGGCCAAAATTCCTCCAGGACGCTTTCATTGCATTATCGCAAACGCTTGGTTGCAGTTGTTGCTGCTAAGGGTGGCCCAACCAGTTATTAGGTTTAGGGGCAATCACTTTTTCACACAGGGCCATGATGGTTTGGATTTGTTTTCACCTTTAATGATAAACACCTTCATTTACAAATTGCATTTTGTGTTTACTTGTGTTGTCCTTGACTATTGTTTAAATTGGTTTGATGTTCAAAACACTTAAGTGTGACAAACATGCAAAGGAAGGAAATGAGGAAGGGGGGCAAACACTTTTTCACACCACTGTGTATATATATATATATATATATATATATATATATATATATATATATATATATATATATATATATATATATATATATATATATATATATATATATATATATATATATATATATATATATATTATATATATATATATATATATATATATATATATATATATATATATATATATATATATATATATATATATATACTTTATGTAATCGCTTATTTATTTCAAAGCTGCACAACGCAATTGGACACAGAAAGCAAATAGAAAAAAAAAATATGTACAATAAATTAGAAATAAATATATTTACACAAAATAATTATAGCCTACATGTTGCCAAAAAACACAGATCAATGAGTGGGAAAATAAATACACTTTTTATTTATTTATTTCTGTATTCATTTTTTTCTTTTTTTGTTTTGTTTCATTTATATTTTATTTTTGATTGGAAGTAAACATAAAATAGATAAATCTGCACTATGAATTTAGATTAAATAAATATACATTTAGCCAAAAAAGATAAATAAATACGTTAATTGGACAATAAATAAATAAATCTATCTATCTATCTATCTATCTGTCTTTCTTTACTTACTTGTTTATTCATTTAATTGCATCTATATATTATATATTATCATTTAAGGTGTCTTGGCAAGTTTTTAAACAAAGTAATGTTTACATTGTTTGTATCCTTGAGGTCTTACAAACGTGTTAAATACATTTCCTCCCTCCAAAAATCTTTTGCATAGCCAATGTTTTGAATATTTTAAATGTTGCAATGTTTATTTTTGCATCTAGTTTTTGTTTCGTATATAGTGTACACTATATAGGAAATTAAAAATAAATGCAAAAAAATAAATAAACAATGCAACATTTAATCCAATCTGGCAATGTATATATATATATATATATATATATATATATATATATATATATATATATATATATATATATATATATATATATATATATATATATATATATATATATATATATATATATATATATACATATATATATACACATACATACATACATATATACACATATGCCCATAAGCAGAACAAAACCAGCAGCAGGGAATGTGTATTGTGTTGCCTACATGCTCGTGCACATGCACAGCACAAAAGAAACAGGGACTCTGTTGCTATGGGTAAAAAAATAAAATAAAACTCAAGTTGCCTTAAGGTGACATTTCTCTGTATTTATTTCTCTACCCATTTCTCTGTATTTATTTCTAAACTTCATTATTTTTTAGATTTTACCATAAATGAACTTTTGATGCCTTAATGCCTACAATACTTTCCACCGTCTTCATTCAGGCAGTGTGTGAGTGCGTCCCCATGGCGCTCTTCGACGCCATCACCTGGCTGGGCTACTGCAACAGCACCATGAACCCAATCATCTACCCGCTGTTCATGAGAGACTTCAAGCGGGCTCTGGGGAAGCTCTTGCCCTGCTGTTCCTCGCAGTCTCCGAGAAGACCCTCGCCAGCGCTTTCCCTCTCTCTCCGCAACTCAGGAGACCCCAACATCGCCAGCAGCACCCCCTCTCCGCTGGCCTCTGACCCCACACAGGCCCCCGCCACTGCCACTGATGCGGTCAACCTGCTGGATGCAGAGCACGCTGGCATCGATTTGCCTCTGCTTCTGCCCAATCAGGTCGACACCCTGGATTGAATAGCAATTATGGAAATGCTAGTATGGTATGTCAGGGCTTATGGTAGGAAAGGGATTCAAGACAAGCATTGAAGCTTATAAAAATTTCTGATTTACTCACTCGCCTAAGAGGGAGAACATTTCTTCTTTTTTTTTTATTGTCACAGAAAAATGTCCATGACACAAATGTCCACCCCTGTTCTATCTTGAATTATGTCTTTACAATTAGGAAATATGGATGAAGAAACCGACTATTTCCAGTATTATCAGTAAGCAGTGCTTCACATTGGCATGGACGGAATAGAGAAAAGAAAGACCTTGAAGAAGATGCATTCACTGAATTATCCTCGGCATTATGGAAAATAAATACTGTGAGATATCCATAGCAACCAGGCCAATGGATGAAAATTAGAAGGATGTGAGGAACAGAGATATCACCTATTGTATAGCATTCTCTAAAATCTGCAAGATACACAAGTAATATTTACAGGTATTTGATCAGCGAGTTCAGAAAACAATTTAGGACACTATTTACAGTTAATAAAAATTTACATAATTTAAACTAAAAACAACATGTCATGATTAAATAAAGCCGGAGATTTTCACTTGAGGCTGCCATATGTGTGCATTGAATTTTTAGCCGTCTCTCTCTCTCTCGGCGTGTTGAGAATGGAATGGATATTTTCACCAACAAAGCTTTGATGCTGAAAGAAAAAAACTCGAGAAGACAAGATTTTACAGGGAAGCAGCTGGTCCAGTAACATGCTCTTTACAAGTTTGGCTGCCTTTGTTCGTGTGTGTGCTCTGTAGTCCAGTGTGTATCATCCCAGCTCCATGATATGTGTTCATTGTCAGGGTCCGCCTCCTCTACGCCGTCACTCGGGGCATTTAAAGCAGATGCTGTGTTGTCGTTACTTGCACTCTCCTCAGAAGTTTGTAGTATGTTGTTCCTGTCTGATTCGGTATCGTTTAATGAGTCCAGCAGGTCTGAAATATCAGGGATATCCCAACCATCGCCCATCTCCTCGGTCTCTGCCGCCTCTTTCACGTCTCCGCTTCCTCCTGTGCAGGTCTCAGCCTCCTCGGCTTGGTTTTGTGTCTCAGTCACTTGTTGCTCGTTGGGGGTTTGGTCCGGGATGTCCACTGTCCCTTGTGTGAATGTTACAAAGTGAGGAAGAGAAAAAGAGGCTCCTGGGACTTCTTTGGTGGGAACACCGACTGCTACCAAGATGGTGTCCATTTGACGCATGTAGTCCAAGTGCCCTTTCACCTGGGAAGCAGAAACATGGTTTTACTGTCCCCGAAAAAAAAAAAAAAAAAAAGGACACGTTTCTTTGTAAATTACAGTGTATATTCCTACATTACATGACCAGGTACTGTGTATAGTTTATGGTGCTTTTCTTCACCATTCTTTTTTTAAATGTTAAGTCGAGTGAAATGTGAAACCTCTGATGCTTTACCTAGTTTAGTAAAGCATCAACTAGTTTTCTTGAACCAGATGTTATCCACATGTTGAAGGTGGATAACATGTGGAATCATGTTGATTTACAGGGTGGCAGAAAGGCATTGCTGTAAAATGAAACAGACCAGCAGGGCCTTGTTTCTTTGCTTATCTTTTAATTGTATTTAAGCAATACGAACTGTCTCTTTTTAAGTGCTAATAAAATTATGAATTGCATCAATTAGTCCATGACTTCTTATATTATTATTTCACAGACTCTGACCTAACAAAACAAGTGTGACATGTTTATGCATGAAAAGTGTCAATTTGAGGCCACTGATGCATGTGGGGTTTTTCTTCAAAGAGGAAAACCTTGAGATGTTAAATCATATTTAGCTCACGTGTACTCAAAAAAAACAATTTATTAAGGGGACTTTAGCGGGCCTAATTTAAGTATATGCTCTGACTCACCACTGAGGAAAGATCCACATTGATTATACGGCGATCCTGGATGTTGATTGGCTGTAGCCCAGCAACAGACATTTGTGCAGATGAACTTCGGTACAAGAACCCCAGGAGCCAGTCCCCTCTGACACGTGGATAGTTCAGAAAGTCATTTATTCATGAAATACTTCAATGACAAATACTGCATCCAAAACACTGGACCTCAGGCATACAACGACTAAATGATGAGTATATCAAAACTATGAAGCCACTGTAAGCTTTCACTGTAAAAAATGTAGACATTTTACTCAATGCATAGTAAAGGTTAGAGCTCTGTCAGAATACCTGCAGTAGCCGTTGACTATCTTTCCAGCCACTACCCTGGACATTCTCTCCCAGGCCTTTTCAGAGCCGTCCACGGGGGCCCCCAAGAGGACTACATCCTCCACTACTCCTTCACTCCCTGAGGAATCACAGCAATACAGGGCTCGTCAGAACAATGTACATAAAAGAAATGGGTGGTGATGGCACAGTGGATATGACACACGTCTTTGGTGTGGGAGATCTGGGTTCAATTCCCACTGCGATACATCAACCAATGTGTCCCTGAGCAAGACACTTAACGCATAATCAAAATACACTTTATCCACAGATAAGGCGTTTGTACCTTTGTCGTTTGCAAGCTCCTGAAGACAGTAGTAGATAACTCTGGCCCCAAGACTGAAACCTATGAGGCTGACAGGCCGCTTACCCTTCAAATACAGACAGAAAGAGAAGAGATGCACAATTCTGAAGTAGCTTTCATCCTCCTAGTCTTTACTGAATGTAAAAAGGTAGTACGATACCTGCTGTCTGCTTCTCAAAACCTGTGCCAGGTGTTTCCCCACTTCAGCTGAGCGGTTCAGACAAACACACCAGGGGTTGTCAATGACGCTGGCTGCTGCCAGCAAAGACGCAGGCCACGTCAGAGCTGCCACGATGCCTGGACAGCGTGGTGGTGTGAAAAGACATCAATGCAGTACCAAGAAAGGGTCAATACAACAAAAGGACAATAAGCTAGATAAGACAGTCGGGGCTGTTAAACAGAAATCAACTCGTTATCAGCAATCAATGCAACAAAAGCATTACCCTTTTTTACGTCACATGTCACGAGTTCAGAACAGAACATTATGACCACTAGCACAAACCCTCCTGTTTCCAAATACAGACCCACTGAATAGACTAAGTGCTTCTGGCACCGTCCTACCTGAGAGCACTGTGTACTTGAGCGCCTCCTGGGCCACCATGCTGACCAGCCCATCCAACAGAGAGGCCATGGCTGAGCCCAGATCCTTGAGGAAACGGGACTCCCACACCAGGCAGTACTGTTCCCCGCACTCGCCCAGGCTGCACCACGGGGCCTGGAACGAACCTGGAAGGCATTAGTTGTGTTTTTACGTAAGGAAACAACTAAGCAGCACTTGTAAACTAAGTGGTTTTTTTAGCTATTGTATGTGGGGTTACTAAGCTTGTAACTGAGTGTATTTTTTTTTTTAGGGGGGAGCTGCATCGTTTTATGTAAAAGCAAAACTTAAGTGGTTTGTTTGCATAATCTCAGGTGACCACTCTGGTATAGAACATTATGTGCACAACTGTTGCCCAGCAATCCCATCTATGTTCTTCTTTAATATTCATGTTCTTCGTTTTTTTCAAAGACAAATATTGGAAGGTAAAATGATTTGATCTAATTTGATCACACACACACGTCCAGTGCAATTGTAGGTTCAATTCAGTTGTTATGACGCAACGATGTCTTACGATTAACACCTTTGAGCGCAAAGTATCAAAAATAGACATTATTTTCTCTCTTATTTATCCATGAAAATGTTCTCAATTCATTTGACAGAAAATTTACTATACCATAATACTGTATATATTGATATTGCCATGTTAATTAACATATACCATCCATGATAGAGGACTTATCCATATGGACCCCACCTAATCAGTGGAAATTGTAAGCGGTTGTAGTGACAACAGAAGCCATACTTACTGTATTTACCACCGCAGAGCCAACCTGTCACCGCGATGGTCAGGTGAAGATGCTTCCCGGATCTCAGCGGCAGGAATTCAAACTCCTCTATCGCCCCGACACACTTATTCATTTTATAGCCTGGAGAAACAATGTATAAAAAGGAAACAAAAAAAGGTAGGGAAGAGCAGATATCAAGAAGGTGAGAACAGCAAAATATATGAAACTAAGGGGATAGCACAAATGTGCATTTATCACGTTCAGTCAAAATTCTAAAAGGTGACTTCTATCTGCATGCATCACATGTCTTTCAACATTCTTACCAGTCAATCCGGCTCCTGCTGCTCCAAACAGGGAGGCCATGATTGCAATGCCAGTGGCTGAGCCCAGAGCAGCAGCCCCTCCTGCCCCCAGCACAGCACTGGCCCCTGCTGCCACTAAGGGGGCTGCCAGCCCACCTGTCACACCTGGCAAAAGGCACAAACAATGCAGTCAGTACAGGAAAAAATAGCCAACATGTGTAGAGTGAAGCCTTTTAAAGAAAAGTTAAGTCTACGGAGTGTGTGGTGAACTGATGCAAGATGCAATCTTCGTGCATTATTCTGACTATTCTGTCTTAACACTCTATGGTGATTTAATTATCAGTTGATAAGCTTATCGATTAAAGTCTATGTGTCCACATATGATACTGGACGTTTCAAAAGTCCATTTAAAAAGGTTTTCAAAAAGCACTTGAAGCAGGAATAATCACCAATCACAGTTCCTCCTCCCACGGTGGCTAGTCCAATGAGGAGATAACGGCGCAACTTTCGTCCTCTTTCTCGCCTCAGCCGCAGAGAGGACTCCTCTCTAAAGAGCAGAGTCAGACAGACATATCTGAATTAGTTGAAATATTCATGAGCTCTACAAAAAAAAATGTCAAATGACTCGTCTTGTGCGTTTAACGTGACATCCTGAAAAGAAAAAAAAAAAAAGCTGCTTGTTTATGCTACACAGTCACCTTCATGCTATCATTTTGGATACACGTGTGACTAGGGCTGGGCGATAGGGAGAAAATCAGATATCACGATATTCTTGACCAAATACCTCAATATCAATATTGCAGCGATATTCTAGGCTTGACAATTGGTGCTTTAACAAAATATCTTCACATTTAGATTTTAGATAAATAATCATCAGTAATGTGGATATAATGTCTAATGTCAAATAATAGAAGAGCTAGAACAGTCTGGTAAGTTCAGAAAAGTACATCACTTTACTGTAATGCAGCCTTTAAAACCAGTAAAAGACAACACTTATGTCATATCACAATATTACGATATCTAGTCTCATATCACGATATCGATATAATATCGATATATTGCCCAGCCCTACGTGTGACTGTCATGCGCAGCGTTTGTTACACACACACACACACACACACACACACACACACACACACACACACACACACACACACACACACACACACACACACACACACACTTTTTATTCTTAAATTAACTAAGGCACCTCATAAACGTAGAATCATTCAGAATCATTTTCCATCCATCCTTCCTTCCTTCATTCATTCATTCTATCCAAACAGAACTTACTCGCTCTCCTCTCCTGCTTCCCTCAGCCTCTCTCCCAGTGTTTCCTCAAACTCCTCCAGCTGCTGTGGAAAGACTCGTAGCAGACAGCTGACATGACGGATGAGAACCCTCGATCTGGCATCATACTGGCCTGTGACAGACCATGAAAGTCATAAACGAACAGGCTTATATGAATTTACACCAACTTAAAGTAGATAGTCATTAATTCATCAAAGCATTCTTACCGTCTTTGACAGAAAAAGACACCAGATCCTGTGATACGAAGTGAAAGCTCGTTATAATTTGTGAGTTTGTAGAAATCCAGACACAAGCTAATTTGTTTTGTTTGCATGATCAGTTATGAAACACTCCTATCAAACCACAAAATAATAGAATTAGAGTGAGCAACACCTGTATGATGGGGGTGGCCCCTGAAGCCAGAAGTGGTTCGGCCTGTAGGATGGAGAGAAAGGTGTCGGAGCCTTCAAAGCCCAGGCCTGACAGGAAAGCCCCCATAACCGGCATCACCGACTCATCCAGGTTCAGCCAGCGGACCAAGCCCTGCAGATACTTGTCCCTGAACACACTGAGAAACACGCAACTGCTCATCTCCTCAGGTTCACAGTTCAGTTAATTAGCCTGTTTATTCACTGTTATATATATTCCGATACTGTGCGTAAGGCGATATATTGGGATTTTTTTTATATATAATTTTTTTTAAATCAATATTGCCTTTTTGAAAATCTATACAGTATTGCAAAATAAAATATCTCAATACTCAAGTGTATTGATTTTTTCTTACACCCCGATTCACAGTCTAGTTAAACAAGTTATTAATGCACATGGATATTCACATGTGGAAGAAGGAAAAGCAGCATTCAGAAATGTTGCATTTGTGCAGAAAAATAAATAAATAAAAGGCCAGACCACATGATTTCTTTGAGGTTCGGAGTGGCTTTCTCTGCTCACTTTTTTCCTAATCCAATAGCCAACCTTTGGAAATGTCTGGATGTCTGAGACTTCTTAAAGATCAGGTAAGAATCTCTCTCTCACCCACTTAAATTTGACCCTGGTAGATGACCACATGCATAACTGCACGTGCAAGTCCAAATTAGATTTTGTAGTTTTTGTCATTATGGTATATATATATATAAATAAAACTTGTCAGTGATCAGTCCCTTATCCCTTAAATAATTAAGATGGAATTAGAGGAAGTTAGATGGTACATTTGAGCTTACTAGGAAAAACAGAAGCAAGCACTCTTCAACAAAATGACTATATTGATATCAGTAGAACGGACACACACACACACACACACACACACACACACACACACACACACACACACACACACACACACACACACACACACACACACACACAATGTCATGATGACATTATCCTTCATGGCTCTGTTACCTGTTTTCAGGTCCAGTGAACAACTGGCCCAGAGACACACCACACAGTGCAGCATAAGCAAACCGGCCCTGTTCAGTCAGCTGTCTGCTGATTATTTCCTCTGGGCTGGGGTCACCTGGGCCATCTTGTGTTGTTCCAGCCCCCCCTGGGTCTAAGGTGATAAATAAACAAAGCTTAATAATTAACCACAACAAGCATAATAGGGCCTCTTTAAGGTGACAGTTTGATTCACATCATTGAAGAAACCAAATGCAAGTGACACACAGAAGCCAAAAACAAGTGACACGTTAAGACATATCAAAGTCACATTAATCATGAGTCAGAACCTCAAATTGTTATTGGTATACAGACAACGTGTAGCCTATATTTGAAATGCTGTCAGCAGGGACAGGCTCCAATCGCAGCTCTTTCTCAATACGGTTTGGTGGATCACCCAGACGACCCCAATGAATTGACATTACACGGAATTAGGTTACACGGAGTCTAACTTTGTGCTTCTCATCATCTCCCTGATGAACTGACCTGGATCCGACATACAGAAGCAGCTAAAAGGAGACCCAAGTGGTTTTTCAACTCTCCTTATAGGAGATTTCAACAACACAAGACACTTTTGTTAGCTGCTACCAACAGCTGGCTGATAAAGACCACTGCCTCAGCCTGGACAGTTAACTAGCTAACGGTTCACTGGTTACTTTTGACACGGTGGTTAATTTAATAACTTACTCTACTACTCTACTGCCGCTCTAAACAAATAATAAACGTATTCTACGGTACCTGGAGCAAAAATGGTGTCCGTATTGCTCTGCTTTTCCTCCATGGCCACAGATATCTCTGTACTCTAAACTTTTGTTGCCTTCACGTGTTCCTCCTGAGCTCTGATATCTGAAAAGCACACGTTAATACAGCGCTGTGGAGATAGCTAGGTCTGGCACTCTTAATACAGCCATGGTCTGGCAATGCGAGACTACGGCACTGACCCTGCACTCATAGATATGCCCTGCACTGACCCAACCGATTGTAATGGTACATATTCCCCAATCAACCAATGCAACAAAAACGTTTATTGATGATGTTTTAATGTTCGATATCAACCCGCACATACCTAATTAATGTTGGATTGATAACATTTACAGAAAATTGCATATTGGAAACACGTTTGATGATACGATTATGTTACTTTTGGAAAAAAAAAATGCAGCTTTCTGTCAAAATAAAAAGTTAGTTGTTTACATTTTGGTTTTAATATTTTCGACTGTCCATGAAGCTATCATTTGTTGGCAACGTTTTGAGTGACGTAACGTCGTCCACGTACGCTTACAAGCCTGCAACAGAACGGGGCAGGGGTATGCTCGCGATGGACATGTTTTGAAAAGTTTTTGTCCAAGAACTTGTTATACAGCTGATTAATTACACATCTTTAGGTCAAGAATGGGGAATTATGTGCCACGAGTACCTGGTTTTACTGATTAATACTGCTTTACACAGGCGGGACCCAGTGAAGTCCTCTTAGATAAATAAATAAATAAATAGATAGATAGATAGATAGATAGATAGATAGATAGATAGATAGATAGATAGATAGATAGATAGATAGATAGATAGATAGATAGATAGATAGATAGATAGATAGATAGATAGATAGATAGATAGATAGATAGATAGATAGATAGATAGATAGATAGATAGATAGATAGATAGATAGATAGATAGATACTTTATTGATCCCCAAGGGGAAATTCAAGGTCCCAGTAGCTTAAAGACATCACACACAACATACACATACATCATAAACAGGATGATAAAATAACAAATAACAAAAAAAAAACAACAACACATGAATAATATGGACTATAAAAGAAAATATACTAAACAAAAATCCACATGAATGTGCCAAGGGATGTATAAGCATGAGACGCTTGCAGTGACATGGCAGGCAAGGTGCTCTATGGTAAGGTGCTCTATGAGAGTGTGTGTCATGGTGGTAGTCCAAATAAGTCCAATAGTGCAAGGATATGTAGACATAGTAATATAAAAACTATATAGCAGTGCAAGGATAAGTTTACAAAAAGACAAAATATGGGCATTACAAGGGACCACGCTACAGTCTATGCCATAGAGTCTATGCCTGCGACCTATGCCTGTGACACAAGATCCAAAATCAGAGCTAGTACAACTGCTGGCCAGTAGGTGTGAGTGTAACATTTATTTTCTCGCCTCGTATTCTTTTTCTGCTGTTCTGTTTCCACAACCCTGATTATACCAATTATTATTGCTTGTCACTTCAATTAGCTGAATCGTTGCTCTTTTCATAGTGTAGGTTAGAGTATCCTGATATGTGGCAGAGTTACCAGTCAAATTGAGCAGTAAAGCAATAATATGCCTTTTTTTTAATTATTATCATTTGGTCGCCTTCTATCCACACACATTTATGAGTTGGTCCAAGGTCCATAAGGATAGTCTGTCTGTCTTTCTGTCATCTCCTAAATGCTTTCTCTCAGATGCTTGGTGGCAGCAGAATGAGGACGGTTGCCTGCCAACCAGCCTGACTCAAGAGCATGGCAATGGTAGCACACTGGAATAATTTGATAAGATGTTGCCAATGGCTAAGAATGCAACAGAAAACACCATTGTTCAATGGTGTGTGGTTAATACGTGGATTTTAATAGCGGTAGGGTCACACGCATAAAAAGAGAAGAGCAAGAGACACTTAAAAGACCATGGCCAATGCATTTGGAATGACTGGAAATAATTTTTTATGTGCAAGGGAGATAAGGCCCTTTGAGTCATTCAGTACCATACTCACCATGTGTATATTTAGCATAGTATAGTTTAACATAGTGAGTACAGTAAAATAGTAGGCTACAGAAAAATGAAATATAGTAAAACTAAAATGTGAAAATGTTATCATCTAAGAGTGCGGGTTAAGTGTTCTGACATAGTTTGATTCAATGCATGTCACTGACTCCTTTATTTACTCTTCATTTTAATATACACTCTGATCACTGTGCTGTTGATCTTTGACTTTCTCTTGGGCATTTTCAGACTGTTTGGCTGCTCCTCTCCAACTCCCTTCCCATTTGTTTCATCAGCTCCAATTTACTGTACTTGGCACCGCTCTCATCTTCCTTCATGGTTTCCAGTCTGAATTCTATGCAATGACAAGAGAGCAAGGCAAATACCGGAAAAGTGTCCAAGGGTGGATTAAACTTCCACCAGGTCTTCGCGTGGAGGAACTGTTAGTACAATGTGTCTACTTTGTCAAAATAAAACCCTGGCCTTGTCACAGAGGAATCTCCAAACCTACGTGTTCTGTATTTGTCTGTCTCTGAAAGGCATCCTGTTTATACAGCCTACTGAACAGTCTCTGGTGTATCATTAACAAGACTTAATATGTAGCAAAGCCACAGCTTGATTACAAAGGATATACAATAGCACATCTTTATTTGGAATGTCTTTCTTGCATAGTATAAAAATGATTTCTACATTAAACACAGCAAGTATAGCATATACAACTAACTTTTTTTATGATATACGGATAAGAGACATTATGAAAGAAGAATAGTTGAATAGGACCCATAACAGTTCTCATATTACAGACTTGTCTAGGCAAAATAAAATCCCAGAGTCTGACTTTGAAAACCTTCAGTGTTGAAAGGCAGTGATAGAAAACATAATTTTAAGTGAACCACTGATGTACCTTGTACAAAATCCAGGCTATTTTTTACACCTGCACTCAACATCCTTGGTAACAGTCTTATACTTCTGCTGTTACCAGTGCTTTAGTTTCTGTAGCTTTGGTGGCATTAAAATAACATCCAAAATTCCTTGGAATGCCTAAAATCATACATGAGCAGTGTTTTGCATCACTAAATATTGTACAGGCAGTCTCACTGTCAGTAACTATTTTAATAATCTATGAATCGTTTCAGTCTAATTTCAAGCAACATTGACTGATTGCAGATTTGTAAATGTTAGGATGTGATGCTTTTCTTTCTCTTTGATGATAGTGAAGTAAATATTTTTTGGTTTTTGGACTGTTGGTTGGTAAAAACAAGCATTTTAAAGAGCCTTCTAGCCATTCCAAATGTCACTTTTAAGTAGCTAAGAAAACGCCCAAGAGATCAGAAAGTAAGTTGTGATGTCACATCACAGACTTCATGATGAAACAAAAAGAGTCTATACTGCAATGCCAGAGGCTCTGTGAAGCTGTATTTTGACACAGTGGTGCCTTGAGCATTAGACTTTCTTTGAGCAGTTTGGGCTTTTGGATGGAACTCCTTACAACACAAGAGAGCACTTGGGGGCAAACTGAGGCTGTGGATGGAATGTCCTTTTTATTGTATATTGCTGAACTATTAGTTAACAAAGCAGAATTCTTAGTTCTCAGTTACTCTTTTTAAACATTTTTGGAAACAACCAGCAGAGCCTTTCCAGAGGGCTTCAGGCTCATTAGGGGTAAAGTTTCTCACATGCCACTGGTGTCAGACCCTCCTGTGCTGTTAAAATTACCCATAAAATGTTCTTTCAGTCAGCTTCTTCATAAATCAGGAGACTCTTAAGTAGTTGATGAACCTGCCATCTTTTCAACTTTTTTTTTTTATCTAACTTGCCCCGATGAGTTTGTATTCATACTAAGCAAAAAAGATGAGTACATGGTATCCTCTACCTATAACCCTCCAGACATTTCAAATGTCACTTTTCAGTAGCTCAAAAAAGATGTCTTACTTACTTACAGTACTTTGACACAGCGGTGCATCGAGCTAAATTCCAAAAACACTTAGCAGGAATAATGTTTACCATGTTCATCATCTTCATTTGGTTGGTTAGCATGCTAACATTTGCAAATTAATAATAATAATAATCATAATAATAATAATCATAATAATAATAATGACAATCATAATAATAATATTTGCAAAATATCGAACACATTAAAATTTAGACTGATAGCAGTAGATGGAAAATGTGATGGCAATCCATCCAATAGTTGTTGAGATGTTTGCTATCCGTAGAGCTATGCTGCTAGCGTGGCAAAGAAAAAGAAAATAGTGTAGGAGATTGTTAAACAAAAAAAAGTTTTTCCTTGCCACTGTCGCAATAGCCACTGCTAATGCTTGCTCTTGAGGGAATTACTGTAATTGTTGGGGCTTTGTAAATTATAGAGTGTGGTCTAGACCTACTCTATCTGTAAAGTGTCTCGAGATAACTCTGTTATGATTTGATACTATAAATAAAATTGAATTGAATTGAAATTAAACAAGCAAATTTAGGTATAAATTACTGATACTGTTTTCAACCACAGAAGCTTAAGAACATTTTCCATCTGAATAAGACAAACTCTTTAACCTAACCAGCAGCCCCGATGTCTCACACATCACCCATCAATCTCCCCTGGGCTAAAACTCCTCTTCCCTTTTGTATTTGAGCTATGTCACTTAACCTACCAGTGTGTGTGTGTGTGTGTGTGTGTGTGTGTGTGTGTGTGTGTGTGTGTGTGTGTGTGTGTGTGTGTGTGAGATCAGTCTTACAATGGATTACTCATTGAAAAACAGACAGGCATAGCTCAAACCAGACAAGTTCAAACACAACCCCCCCTTCTTCCCCCTACCATATACCACTATCAGACAATATCAGGTTTCTTCCCCTATCTGTCACCTTGACACTCGACAGGAGGGGAGCTGAGTGAAATCGAGACAGAGTGGACTGTGTGACCTGTGTGGCACTTTGGAGGGGGTGTTATGTGTGCGTACGGAATAAAGAAAGAGCAGGAAGTGGGAAAAATAACAGAGAAAGGGGTGAAACTGTGAGCGTGTGTAGATCGTGCCTGGAAGTGAAAGGCCCAGACTTAAGTGGGGAGGCTGCAGATGTGGATGACAGGTGATTGTGTTAACAGGCAGGATGGGCCCGACAGCAAGGTTGTCATCTTTCTGTCATTAAAGCGCGGTCGGATGTTCATCACACACCTGGTGAGGTGTTGGAGTAAAAATGTGCACCCCGGACAGAAGTTTCAACCTTTCTGATATATCTGAAGCACAAGTATCAAGACTCTGATTTGACCAGGTGGACAGATTGCAACTTTTGAACAATATATGAGCCTTTGTGTACATTCTTTTTTTTTTATTCGTGCCCTACTTTAGAGCGAGCGGATACAAGAGAGGGGGTGGTTTGCCTCACTGATAGCTTTGATAGTTTGCCAGGCCCTCGACCAACTCAACCTGCCCTAACAGATTCCACTGCGGATGCACTTGTAATAACAACACATCCCTGCCTCTTTAAACTTTCAGACATACCACAAAAGTGACTTCAGCTACCTTTTGTGTGTGCATTTATACTGCATATGCATGTGCACCTCTGTCAGTTTACATGTGAGGACTTGTGTACATTGCTTGTTTCTATGTGTTTGTATAGTATGCAGGAGTGTTACTAAGGGTGGAAGGCAGCTGGGACTGCTAAGGAGGGAGTGTGCGTACAGGGTGAGAAGAAATAAGAAGGGGCGAGGAATCACAAAGGGAGGAAAGAATGGAGAATCCAGCTGTTGTCTATTGTGGCCAAAACACTTTGGAGGACCAGCTGAAATGAAGATGGTGAAAAAGAAAAAGGACACTGATGGGCCTGCTATATTAAAAACAGTTTAGCATGGGGATGATTAGAGGAGGAGTGGAGGGAAAATAAAGGATATGATAGAGAACATGAGGCTGAAAAGGGAGGAAAAGGATTTATGAGAAACCTTGTGATCTGAATACAGACCCCAAAACACATCAGCACAGTACTGGTTTGTGTGGGAAAGAGAGAAATGCCTGTTACATCCAGCCAACGGTAGCCTACCATGCTCCTTCCCACAGGCTGCATGAGAGAAAGCCAGCGCTCGGAGAACTCTGACATCGATGAGTCACAGCCACTGACCTTTCTCATGTGGTTTCTGAATAAGTGGGTTTATAGTATTTCTCGGATTATAGTGAGCATTAGACTTTCTTTGAGCAGTTTGGGCTTTTGGATGGAAGTCCTTACAGTACAAGAGAGCACTTGGGGGCACACTGAGGCTGTAAATGCAATGTCCTTTTCATATTGCTGAACTATTAGTCAACAAAGAAGAATTCTTAGTTCTCAGTTACTCTATTTAAACATTTTTGGAAACAACCAGCAGAGCCTTTCCAGAGGGCTTCAGGCTCATTAGGGGTAAAGTTGCTCACATGCCACTGGTGTCAGACCCGACTGTGCTGTTAAAATTACCCATAAAATGTTCTTTCAGTCAGCTTCTTCATAAATCAGGAGACACTTAGGTGGTAGATGAACCTGCCATATTTTCAACTTGTCTATCCAAATTTCCAATGAGTTTGTATTCATACTAAGCCAAAAAAAGATGAGTACATGGTTTCCTCTACCTATAACCCTCCAGCCATTCCTCAACACAAAACGATTGTGTGAGCAGACCTCTCAAGATGAGCCAAGCCAGCTAAAGAGGGAACCTCCATCGACCCAACTTGGCACAACCAGAGGCAGCCTGTGACATTTTACTGTGGAAACATGCAGTGGGTGTTGGCCTCACCAGTGTGGAGATTATTGCAAAACTGATGTTCTAACTAGCGAGATGGAGCTGTAGACCTTGTTTTACTCCAAGACAGTGAGCAGACACGGGTGCTTCTGTCCAAACTTAAATATACACTGAATAATTCTGTGAAATCGTGGTTCAGCTTCGAACCCAACAGTTGCTTGTGTTTAATGTAGCTTGTCACATTTGTTTAGGGAAAGCGAAGATTGAGCATTGCCCTGGATGCAGTTAGGTCTTGGAACACAGGGAGATATCAACTTTTAGTGTCAGGTTGCTCGAACAAAACTAAATGTTCTAAAAAGGTAAATGCTTATAGGAAACGCCTTTATATACACTGCATAAAAGACGAGACCCACTGTGGACATACAGGATGTTGATCAGTGGAGGCAGGAAAGTACCACTGACGCAGGACCGGGGTTTGTCAGTGTTGTTCAGGAAGGTAGTGGGCACTTGGCACAATTCTGGTCTTCTGCACATCCTAGCGATGGGAAGTCCCTCTGACTTTCCTGTCTGTATTTATAGTTTGATGGCTTTTATTTATGTGCCGTGCCAAAATCCAGTACGCCGGAGGCAAATAGTGTTCTTGGCTCTGCGTTTCAGCTGTTTGCCTGAAAGGTCCAAATGTAGATTCTGCTAAATATTTTGTCTGAGTTTCCCTCTTATCGCTCTCATACCTGCATCCCCCTTGTTCCTCTCCCTAATCTCTCTCTCTCCTCGATCAGTGTTTTATCTAGCCCTTTCCTTTTTCATCTTTTTGTGATCCAGATTCTTTTACTAAGAGACATTTCTTTTTTTCTTCCTCAAATCTGCACATAACCCAATGCTTGCTATACCAAGCCTCAAATACCATAGACCAGCAAAAAGTAGAAAAAATACTGGCAAATATAGATCCGTGGAATTCACTTAACCACAGACAGTGGCATTCCAAAATGTAGCCATATCCTTGGCAGCCAACGTTTAATGGGTAATTACAACTAGGCTGCTATTATGGGCCAAAGTTACAAGAGCCTGTATAAGAAGGCAGTAAAGGCAGTGTTTCAGGCTTTAACCCTCTCCCAAAGGATGGACTGTTTTTCTTCATGTCCATGTTATCACACCCTTAACGCTGTGACGGACAAAATGTTGTAAACTCTTCCACTGATGACATCTCCCTGTTTTCGCCTCTCGTCCCGCTCCACCTAGTCCCTCTGCTGCTGCCTTGTCCAAAGCTAAAAGGTGGAGTTTACTGTTCTGTGTCCCTTTTTTCCTTCATACGAGACTGTTATTACTTGTCATCCCACCAGGACTATGATGGTATGCGCGAATGACGAGAAACAAATCACTGTTCAGGTTGCATAATTTGACATAATGATTGAGGCTGTGGAGACAATGTGCTGACATGAGACTGTTGGGTGGAAACAGCTGGTGATGTCGGTGGAGTTCAGCGCAATGTGGAACACTAACTCGAGCTACAGTTGATGTGCTTGACACACGTCAGTCAGCTGCATGTAATCTGTCATTGAACAACCTGTGCAATGCTCGACATGATGAAATACATACAGAAATGTGTTCACGTGTACATGTGCACACGCTCATGCGGAGAATATACAGAATGTGCTCTGTGCATATGCATGTTCAGCTATTTACTGCTCTCTCTCACACACACACACACACACACACACACACACACACACACACACACACACACACACACACACACACACACACACACACACACACACACACAAGTTGTTTCAAGTGGGGGTATACTGTGTGTATCTAACTGATTTACAGCTCGCTGACTAGCTGGGAGAGAACTACCATCTGTAGTAATATCCAAACAGCACAGTGTCGTTGACCATGAGCTTAGGGGGCCGCAGATGTGCGTGTAAGAACTTGTTCAGCTCTGTAGGGGAGGTACCCAAAAACTGCACAGAAATTAATGTTGCATGTCTGTTGCAGCAGGGTGTAAATGGATCATGATCTAAGCAGGGAACTTGACTTCCCAGACACTTGGAGTTCAATTTTAGCAACAGAGCATAAAACAAGAATTTTCAGAAACCGGACACAGACTTTGTCATGGCTGCCAAAGTTGTTATTGTCAATGCGTACAAAATGAATAATGGGTGACTCACGAGCCACAAACATAATTGTATATTATAATTGCATAAAGCACAATTAAGTGCTTGTACTTGTCTAATATGTGGTGCTCTTTTTTTACATTGTTTTCCATATGGATGATTCATTGCAATAAAATAAAGGTCAGACAGCGCTATCATAATGCTTCCATTGATTGCACTGTAGTGTTAGTGTTTAGTTACTAGGTGTGTGTATTGGGAAGGGAGTGTTTATTGTTAATGTCTCACTGGAACAATAGAAGTATTTGGACACGATGCGTCACAGAGGAATCTAGACTTTTGAAATCTTGCATCCTCTCCCGTCCATTTATTCCCTCCTACCCCCTTTGTTTCTTTCTTTTTTTCTATGTCTCCTATTCAGACAGACGCACGCACGCACACACGCACGCACGCACACACACACACACACACACACACACACACACACACACACACACACACTGAATCATACAGTAGGTCCAAAGGGCTGACTGGTAGCCTGCATGCAAGCTGTTGACTATTTTCCACTCTAGTGCTATGTACTGTGTAATTTCAAAGCTGCACTCCCAGTGGTTTGAATACTGCAAGTATCTGTGGTCTCTCTCAGTAAACCAGAGGTTCCTTAATCTCTTGGATAGCTGAAATTCTTTGCTGTCTTGACCAGACAAATATTGAGAAAATAAGTTTAAGTCTCAAGGTAAATATTACTGGCATTGTCTGAAGACTAACTCAAGGCGTACATAAGATCAATCAAGAGGTCATGTGGGCATTTCAGCAAATATTATATTTCTTTTACAAATGATTTATGTTCTTATTCCTCGGTAGATCCCAATAAACACTCCCCATGGTGTATATCATTTCAAAGATTGATCAGCAAAAATGTCAAGTGAGCTTTTAGTGGATCCCCATTTATATCCCTGCTAATGAGGTAACATGACGACTTAAATCTAATGGTGGCTCAGATCCAGGGTGTTGACGCCTGTATGGGGAACACAGCCCTATTTACTATTCTGAGTTACTGGGGAGACTGGAGAGAGAAGGGAGGAGTGAGGTACACATACACAAGAAAGTGAGATTTGTCAAGCCAGACAGAAGTAGCCAGAGGGAAGTTAAAGCAGCTTTTCTTTCAAAATAAAGGCATCTTTTTGTCAGCTATGTCAGCAGTGGCTTACTCTTTACTTTTTAAGAACACCTCAACTATATAATTCTTAGTAGTGTGGTACAGCTAAGTCTCTATGTCAAATGTTACAATAAGTTGTGTCAAAGCCACTAAATATAATCATTTACAACACATTAATTCAAGTCTTTTTAAATCTACTGAACAGAGTGGTGGGGTAACTGAGATTTAGCCTACTCAAATACAGTGGGCTACTTAATTTGAGGTACATATATATACTTTACTAAGTATTTCTATTTTATGCTACTTTAAACTTCTACTATATTAGCCTAAATTTCACTGGTAAATATTGTATTTTTTACTTCACTAATCAGTGGGTTCCAGTTTTGTTTGTTTTTGTGCATGCAGGCGAGGATGCACATGCACATAAGTACCTCGACACATTTCTGCCAGTGGTTTTAAACCATTCCACTGAGGTGGCGGTAAAAAATACATAATATACATAATATTAAATTATTATAATTGTTATAGATTAAACCAGCCAACACTATATAAAGCAGGTAAAATTGGCTCGTTAAATCACCTACAACCTTATCATTCTATTTACATTTAAATGCATGAATAATATTAATCGATTGACAGCATATTTCACAATAGAGGCTTAACACTCTGAAAGGGACCATTGTGAATTACGAATACTTTATTTTGTTATATATATATATATATATATATATATATTTTTTTAGTGAGATGGGCGTGTTGACGGAGTTGCGTATTTTTACATTGTGGTAGGTCATTACTAGCCTATTTTTTTTTTAACTTATTTTACTTCCTTAATGTTAGGCTATTCCACCGACTTATTGACTTAAACTTTGGGTTAACCAACATGGCATGTTTCAATAATCATAGTAACTATGAATAGGCCTGCATATTTAACCCGGTCCCTTCATTGTAAGACAAAGGCCATTATTGAATTTTGGCCCATATTGACATTGCTTTAAAAAAAAAAAAAAAAATAATTTTATTTTGAAAGGTTCGCCCGGAAATTCTGCATTTACTTCTCGCGTGCTTGATATTCGCGTGCTGAGCGCGAGCGAGGCGCATTTTGCATTGACTAGGAGCGTCCAGACGTTGCGCACACAGACTGAAGTTTAGAGTTTAGTTACACTTCAACTTCCAGCGTCTCTCCAGTTACCGAGTGGTGATCATGCTCAACGAAGAGGAAAGAGAAAAAGACAAATAAAAAGCCGGACTGGATGTGACTCAATTATGCTTTCAACCATAATTTAGTGACTGGGAATGCGCTCCTTGGGGCTGCGGTGGATATATGGTTGACTCAAGAACCCATAACATTTGTGTTATAATTTGCTTCGGGGGATCTTACTCATAACTATTGTGATGGAGAGCCACATGTTGTTTACATGGATGCTGTTGTGTATCCTCCTGCGGCAGTCGGCTACACAGAACCCCGCACCTGAAGGAGGTAAGTTCCCTCAGATGGACCAAGTTTAATTTTTCATCATCATAATAGAGGAACATTTGCCATAAATTGATTTGGAGACAATGACTGAACGTATTTAGTATCAAATTAAACTAAACTAACATCTGTAGTTTCAGGACCAATCACTTTAAGATTATGAGGTGGGGGTCTATAAACTACCTACAATGACCAACTATTTTCTCAGTCATTAAACAACTTTTTTTTTTTTTTTTTTTGGTTTAAATGCATTGGTGGTACATAATATGAGATGCACTGACTTTGCCATTAGATTCTACAGGAGGTGGAGGCACTGTCTGAGCTCAGGGTGGATCAGGGTGGGGTTGAAAATACACCAGTGTTCTCAGTAAACTGGCACGACTCCAGGAATGGAATTGTCAGTTGATGAAATCCCACAGCCTGGGGCAGTGATTCCCAAACCAGGGGGCAAATGCAGGGACCACACATGCGGCCTGGGAAGAGCTTCAGGTGCTCCCCATACAAAAACACACACACACACACACACACACACACACACACACACACACACACACACACACACACACACACACACACACACACAGAAAGGGTTGAATTCCCAGATTATTGTCTGCTGATGAAATCTCTTGGCATTACAGCAGCGGTTTCCCAAGTAAGGACAAAGCAGTCTCCAGATCAACAGAGAAATAGTTTTTAATGATTACGTCATTCATTACAGTTATAATCTAATGAGAAAAGAAAGACTGAGAGCAAGAATGTCAGATCTGCAGTTTTAGTTTTCCACATCCATGATGTAGCCTAGGCTACTAAATAATATATATGCGATACAAATATGAGGGTCACTAAGATTAAATCAAATCTTTCTTTATCTTACACTCATGCAGAGTTGAGACACTCCTCAGTGAGTTTATAGGCTGATTTTGATACTAGTACCTGTCCCTCATCGTCATGACTTCTGATCCTTGGTGACAGACTGGCAGTTTGATTCACTTTCACGACAAAACAAATGTTATCAGCCGATGTCACAGCGGCGTCTTTACACCCTGCGGTAAAAGCTCATGACCACGAAGTGTCTGAGAGGCTAAACTTGGTGGTGGCGACACTGCCGAGTCTGTCAGTGAGAGCGGATCTTTATGACTGGGTTAACATAGTAGGCTACTTAGTGAGATGCTTTGCTATTTTCATTAACAGGGACCTGCTTAGACAGGACAAACATAGCTTACAGTAATTGAGCTTTTTATAAGTGCACTTGCTGTTATTACTCTCATCCTTCCCAGTGTTTGGGTAATTGTGAGCAATTGAAAGGTAATCGAGGAGCAAGCATGGCCTTGTAATCCGTTCTGACATGAAATGCTTAAAATTCAAATTCCTCTAATCTTCTGCAACACACCACATGCTTAAATTTGTCTTAGTCTTCTCTCTAGATTAACAGTGAAGCGGCTATCTTTGCAGACGTCAACATGTGGTTTTCAGATACAGACATACCTGAACATAGGTAGAGGTAAGGGGGGCTGTGATACGGAGTGGCCCACTCGCTCCAAAGTCCAACAACAAGATAAATGGAAGGAATTCTTTAGGCTGATGAAAAGGCAGTCTGCATGTGTGTGTACATGTTTGATTTGTGTATATATGCCTCGCTGCATTCTCAGCTTTCAACACCTCCGAGTCTTATCAACACCTCATGTGTTGAGCTTTCAGATATAAAAAAAAAGAGGCATCCGAGGAAAATGAGAGTTTCAAGGTGTCAAGGTGTCTGAGGCAACGCTGTTATTGCAGTCTTATCAAATCACAGTAACCTAGAGGCAATCTAAGATCTTCATCTCTCACATGTTTATCTTTCTCTTTAACCCTTTCTCTGAGATTTTCAAAGTGGGTGTTTTTTTCTTGGATGACTGCACAATTTGTGGCTAAAATGTTGATTCTTTATTAGTCTTTATTACTGCCGTTTCTTTGTTTTTCTCTCTGCTCTGTATATGGTCATTCTACATTCCTCCTCGTCCCTCACATGGAACTGCCAGTAAACCCCCCCACCCTCCTCAGCCTCACTCCTCTCCTTTTAATGCCTTTTATTTCCCCTTGTCCCACCTCCTCTCTCCACTCTCTGTGCCTTTACAGCTGAAGCCCAGCAGCTTCTGTTCTCCCTCCCTCCTGTCCTTCACTCTTGGCATTCACTTTTAACTTAGCTTCTGCTACGAAATATGGAAAATTGGGGGGGGAATCCACTCTCTGCTTCAGGGCTTGAATCTCTTTTATCGTCCGCTTCTGAAGTTATCACAATGCCGGCATCATTTTGTAGTTCCTCTGTTTGTTTTGATTTCTTCTTATCTTCACTGTCATTACTTGCTTCTGACTCTTTGCTGCTTTCAAGTTAACAGTATAGCCTATAAAAGTTGTTTTTCCAAGAAGGTGGACGGAGAAAGAGAGGGAGATTCCAAATGTGGGTGTGTATTTCTCAGTGAATCATGAGAGTGAACCTGTGGAAAAAAATTGTGGGAGTAAATAGAATCCTAGAGGAAGTTCGTACATCAGCATCAAAAGGCAATATCTACCGATATTGACTTCTTGATTTGCATATTAATGGCTGAATTGACCATTATTTTTCCTCCACAGTGCTGAACTGCTGCGAGGGCGACGTCCTCTTCTTATTGGATTCCTCTGGGAGTGTTTCGGCCTATGAGCACTCCCGCATGCTCACCTTCCTGTCTGAGCTCCTCCTCCCCTTTTCTCTGGGAGAGGACCAGGTGAGGATAGGACTTCTGCAGGTGGGCACCCGACCACGCCTTGAGTTTGGCTTTGGCACCCATAGCACCCAGAGTGGCCTCCAGCGGGCTTTGGAGAACACCAAACCTCTCAGGGGGGACACCAACACAGTGGAGGCGCTGAGAATGGCAAAAGAGTGGGTGCTGAGACCTGGAACAGCAGACGGGGCCCGGGAGGGGCTCCCTAGGATGCTGGTGTGGTTGACTGATGGGGTGAAACCAGGTGATGTGATTGGACCAATGGCTGAGCTGCAGGAGGAAGGCGTGGCTGTGCTGGTGGTCTCCACTGGGCATGGCAACTATCAGGTGTTGAGGCAGGTGGTGACTCCGCCTGTGGAAAGCCACCTGTACTTTGTGGACATCGATGATATGAGTATCATCACAGAGGACCTGCGGGATGCCATCATTGGTGAGTATCGCTGGTGATATTTTAGGTTGGAAGGTATGGAGCCTGAAGTGTGCCACCAAAAGAATTTTAACATTTTCAGTGTTTAATACTACTGAAATCATAAATGGTGAATTCATATTTCACCATTTTAAAATGGAATCACAAAATAAAATTTTAGATTTCACCTTTTGTGATTCCACATACTAAGGCGTCTGCCACCAGAGCCCCTGTTACTGCTTTGTGGGTTGGACTCTGGTTTAATTTGTAGGTGTGACATTGTTTTTTAAATAAAAAAAGACTCATCTTTAAATAAAAGCAATAATGAAATAGGGCGCCTGGGTAGCTCACGTGGTAGAGCACGTGCCTATATGCAGAGACGTTAGGCCCCTTTCAAGTCTAAGCTGTCCCGTCAAAAATAAAGGCCTAAAAAATAGTCTTAAAAAAAAAGCAATAACGAAATAGAAACTACGCTAAAGCAGGAGACAAGTGAATTGTGAGACTGTCGGGCACATTTGTAAAATGCCATATCAAAAAACAATACTCAATAATAAAAAAAACATTTTGTTTTTTAATTTAATTTAATTGATAGAATTATTATTAGGAAATGTAATGATTTATATGAATTGTATCAAAAATGTGATGAAAATCGACATGACATAAAAACATTTTCCTTAAATAAATACAAATATAAACGATAATTTGCCTTTTGTTCTATTCCGCAACCCTATCTAGTAACCAGGCCTTGACTGTCTTTGATTGATGATTTTATTTACTTTGTGACTGCAATATGTAATGCAACTGTAATTCATCAATTCCCAATGTTTTCTTAAAGCCGCACTGGACATTATGTTTATATCCATAGTGTCATAGAGTCTTTGACTGTGGGCGAAATCACTCCCTATTTACCATATAGTGCACTATATTTACTGTCCGTCTTTTTATTTAAAGGTGCTGACACACCAACCCGATAATCGGCCGTCGGACAGGCTGGCGAGGTCGGTGACTCAAGTCTGTTTGGTGTGTTCCGTGCCGTCGTCTGTTGGAGGGGCAGTCGGACTCGATGACTAATCTGATTGGTGGAGTGCTAACCCGGAAATGGCGAGCGGGATGAGTGACGGACGCCTCTCAAAATCTGACGAAAACCTTTTAAACTGACCTTTGTCGATCTCAAATGACGATCGACTGTGTGGCCTATTTCTCGCTTAAAATGTTTTCAGAAACACGTTTCGGTTAACCATTTTCGTTAAATACGAGATCGTATTTCGAACAAGCTGCCATTACTATCGGCTGGAGAAGCCAGACCCACGTGACGCGTTCGTCATTTCCGGTTTTCATTGCTGTTATGGAGACGTCTTACTCACACGTACGCTCATGTCGGCGTCGCTTCGATGTGTTCCGAGGCACTTTTTGGACCTCGGGGAGCCGACAGATCAGTCCAACTGCCTTTTCTGCCGTCGGGTTGGTGTGTCAGGGCCTTTAGTGTCTGAAGTTGATTATGAAGTTTATGCTGCCACGTTATATTGTGCCATGGCATGTGCTCTACTTTGTAATTGCTAACAGTTCCACAATGCAAAGCTCTGCATTTTATAGTCCACCACTCATTCACAGATGTATCATATGTCTCTGGGCTCCGCCCTAATTCCAGAGATGCTCCTGAAGACAGTGAAACCAGTGTGCTTGTGTAAGGGATACGATGATCTATTAATGGATTAATGATTCAACTTTCCTTGCTGCATCCTCCAACACTATGCAAGACATGATACACATTTATATATATAGACCGGGAAGGTCGACCACTTCCCGGGCCAGATTAGGTAACTGCCATAACACTCACAAGGGACACCTCAGCAATTAAACAGTATTCTGCAGCTGTAAAGCATGATGCATAGTATAAATAAGGCTTGTGCACAACAATAATAAATGCACCACGTCTTTACTTAGTGCCTAAGGATCCTATCACACATATCAATGCCTCTGTGGCATATGTTATTTTGTTGCAGGGCCTGGGTTGGCTATTTCAAGTTGTCGTATTGCAAGAGCTATGAATGCATCCAGAAACCTAAGTCTGGCTGTCGACGTGGGTGGCTGTCTGAAGCAGAGGCACCTTTTAGCACTAGTCTTGTTTTCTTCCCTGTCACCATCTTTTCTCTGTCTTTGCAGAATTATAACTTCTTTAATTATAATCCTGACAGACCCGTTTGCACACAGTAATTTCATTCATCTTTTTCCTGCGTCGACAGAGATTATCCGAGCTGAGCGAATCAACATCCGTGACGTCTCCACCAACTCTGCCACGCTCCAGTGGCGACCCGTTCTGTCCGGTTTGGCAGGGTACTATGAGATTCACTTTGGTCCGCTTCCGACGGGAGGAGGAGGTGATGGAGGAACTGGAACTGGGACCAGTCCGAGCACCGGCGGTAGTGATTTCCAGAGACTAACCCCATCTGCAGATTCCAGCACTGCCAGGTTAACAGGCCTGAAGCCTGATACCACCTATACCGCCACACTGACCCCGAAGTCTAATGAACAAGAGTTTAACAAACTCTCCGTCACCTTCAAAACAAAGCCAGGTTGGGTTACATCCTATTTACAGTGTGTTATAACCCATACGTGTGCACTAAATCGATCCATGGAGTTGGTTATGGAAAAAAAATCACAGATTCCAGTTCCTCAAATTTAAGAATTTTCTGCTTTTTTTGTTGTCGTCTTTGTATTTGTAAATTGAATATCCTTTTGTTTTAAGGGTCCAAATTTTACCCCAAAAATTCCCAGTAATTTGGTACTAATCATAGTAAAATCAGAAAAGATCAATTTCAAAGTAAATATTTCTTTATTAGTCACCTATTATTATCAACTTTATTTTGTTATGTTGAATTGTATGCTTGTTTGTAGACACATTTTTGTTTTCAATGTTCAGACTTGTAATGCTAGTAATTAACTGGAATTAATTAATTAGAATTTTACCAATAACTGTCTCTAACTTCTCTCTATTCATGTCATAGTTGTTATAGGAAAGTTATCATGAGTAGGTTATTTTCCTCATATTATCTTATACTGACTCAGTGTTTTTTGCTATCTCCCCACACACACCAGAGGTGCTGAGCCCAGCTGTGGTAACGGTCTCTGAGTCGGGGCAAACCAGCATTCGGGTGAGTTGGGGTCCTTCTCAGCCGGAGATGGTCGCAAGTTACTACATCGAGTACTCCGCCCTGCCCAGGGGCAAGCTCCACGCTGTCACCGTGGGTCGAACGCAAAACTCCACGCTCCTCACCAACCTCCAACCAGATACCACTTACTTGGTCACCGTTAGTGCCCGTCACACCTCGGGCACGGAGAAGGCCATGTCTGTCAAAGTGTGCACTGAGGAAGGTGAGCTACATGAAGAAAATGGAGTTAAACTTGGTGATCAAGGATCCATTTAATGCACACTCATCCTGATCCTGCGCAGCCTAGAGCTTTCTGGGTCTTGCATTTCAAATAATTACTAGCAGTTCCATTCAGGTTTGACTACTCCAAGGGCAGTTCTGAGCAGCTAGAGGAGCATGAGCCAATCAGTCACATTTTTCTGTTGTACGAGTTCCATAAAAGCATTGCTGTTATCCTTTAGCTCATACTTTTTTAATCATGTTTATTCACTCAGCTCAGCACTGAATCCGCAATCCTCATAATGCTGGTTTTATTGACGCAGCACAGCAGTGGGATGCAAACCTTTCTCCTTTGGAGAAAACACTGCAGACTGAGGCGTCTAAAAACCAGCATTATGAATTAGTAGCATGTAAGCTAATCAGCGCTAAGGAAACCAGCCCCATGAGTCCATACTCTACACACAAACACCTGCACAATCCACTTGGATAAAACATTATCAATAGCAACAAAAAAAACACTTCGTACAAAATATCAAAATAACATTCATATAAATAATTTAAATAGCAATACTAAAGCTAAAGTCTGGATCTAAAACTTAAATGGCCAAAGAGAAGTGCTAATAATGTGCTGTACAGTTTTGGGGACTGAGATGTTGTAGTTAGGGTGGCATTTTGAGCATCACAGGCAATTACTACACAAGACATGAGGGCACTCCTCTCTAAAATTCTCTATTTCCTTTTGAAATATACCAACACAACAAATAGACTAACATCTTCGTTCATTTCCAGTGACTCCAGCCCTGGCAGACCTCCAGCTGACCACAGTGGGTAGTGACTCAGTGCAGGTCGATTGGAAGAGCAGCGTAGGCAGTCTCAGGGGCTACTGGCTCACCTGGGAGGCACAAGAAAGCTCTGTCACTGGCCAGCGCTCCTCTCTCTATTTGCCTCCGGACTCTCTGTCAACGCGCCTCACACACCTCCCCCCAGAAACTAGAGTGTGTGTGTCACCCATTTACCGGACAGCGCGAGGAGAGGGACTGTGTTGCACGGCACAGTTCCATTCAGGTGAGAGGCGACAGCCATTTCCCGCCATGAAGTGAATAATTAGAGTTAGCTTGGTCGCTATTTACAGGGATAGTTTGAAGGCATTGGGTCAAAAATCCACCTCACAAAAGTACCCGTTAACATAACGTAGCTCGCTTTCTTTCTTTTTTAAGCTAATATTTTTGGGGTATTTTAGGCCTTTATTTAACAGGATAGCTGGAGAATGACTGAGCCTTTGTACATGGGGCGCATGCTCAACCAGGTGAGCTACCTGGGAGTTTTTTTTAATCCATATACAAAAAGGGAGCTGATTATTAGAGGCAGATTTCTTCTGGACAGAACCAGGTTAGCTGTTCACCCATGTTTCCAGTTTTTGTGCTAAACTAAGTTAGCCGGCTAGTGGTGGTGCTACCTTGATATTTATCATACAGACATGAGAGTGGTGTCAGTCTTCTCATTAAACTCTTGACAAGAAAACAAAGAAGTTTATTTCCAAAAATGTTGAACCTTTTCTTTAACGCAGACACATGGGAGTATCTAGCCATGCAGATAGTTTTGGTTTTATTTATTTTAGATTTCTGCCTGTACCCCAATGGAAATTGGATTGTAAATGGAATTGTGTTTGTGGGGCGTAAAGAAATTCAACTACAGTGTTTCTTTTCAGAATTTGTTTCCTGGTTAAAGTGGATAATCCACAGACCACGCATAAACAGTTTTTATTCTATGTGCTTTCTGTCAGATTAATAATCCCTAAAATTATATTTTTTTAAATGTAAGCTTTCATTGCTGAGATGACCACATATGAAATTGCATTAATCTCTATTTTATTGGTGTGGATTTAGAAATCACAGAGACAGTTACCTTCAAACCTAGGCAAATAAGACCTGTTTTCATGTCTAGCTACCACTAGATGTAAATCAATGTTTGGCTATGTGTTTTTAAGTTTTTTTAAATTTCTAAGTGAACAGACCCTTTAAACTGAAAGATGTTTATGCTGGACTGAATGAATAGCTCCAGATTAATTCAATTTGCTGTCTGATGTTATAGTGTTCATAGATACAAGATTCATAATATACCACTTTGGCTTTTGACCAGATGTTTCAATCTATGAATGTCAAATGTCTCAACTGCTGTTTTCTACCTCTGCCGTTTAGATGCATTATCATATGGCTTCCAATCATAGCACCCCTGAGCTGCAAGTGCACCTTACCAAACATGGAGGGATGATGGAAAGAAGAATGCTGACTTTCATCCATAATTCTTTTCCATGCGTCTCCCCTCTGTGGATATCATCAAGGAGAGTTGTGTGGTTTGGCTCACTGAGCAGTCATGTGGAAGCCATAGACACTTAAGAGTGGTCTTGGACAATATGGCCACATGTTAATGGCTACAATCTGCAACACATAGCACTATTTGCTTTTCCATTTCTTTGGTCTCATCTGGTTTACACCTGTAGTAAATGTATAATGTTTCAGTTTAGAGATGCAAGCGTGAGATAAAGATATTTCTTGCAGTTACAGAGCAGAGGTCATGCTGGGAAAGTTGGATGTTTTATGTGGCTTGTGTTGGAGAAAGGCTTTGCGCCACATGCGGGCCTCATTTCCAAATTAGCATTTTTTTTTAAACCCTGCTAACACACACTGAACATCTGATTTACATTTATAATGAATACTTATGAGTTGTACTTAAACCACTTCTCTTTCAGCACATGCTTGACACTTGTATCTGCAGACTGAAGTACAACAAGGAAACGTTAGCTTAAGGTCCTTAATAACAAGTAATTTCCCCTTGCGGGATTAATAAAGTAAACATTACTATTATTACATTATAACAGGATTTTCAGGATTGCTTTGAACTTGAAAGAAATTTCAAACAGACCAGCCACATGCCCTGACACTATGGAGATGCTGCATTTGAAACATATGTGTGTAACTGAGAGTAATCTTGTTTTGGTCTCTGGACATCCATCATTCATATTTATTAATCAAAAATCATCTAAGTATGATCATTAATAGCATACAGCAGGGGTGTCAAACTCAACTTCCCAGAGGGCCACACAGGAAAATAAGAATCACATCCAGGGCCAGACATGTTTAGTTTATTGATAGGCTTTTATTTAATTAGTTCGCTGAAGCACAGAAGGGAGGGGACGGGATGAGGAGGAGGGAGGAGTGAGCTAGTCTCCGTTTTGTTTGAAAATACTTTGAACGTCAACAAGACGTATCGTCACCCAACATCGCTTAGAGCACCTTTAAGAATCTTTTTTTAAGTAAGTCTCTGCTGACCCCCACTGAAAGGATCCTGACAGATTTACAGCTGATCTTTTACTGTTATCCTCTCAGAGCAAATGTATTGTTTAATGTTTGTTAACCACTATTGAAATTTAACATGAGCTTGCAATAAAGTCTTTTAATAATTGTGTTTATTCTAATTGAAGTTTCTCCACAGAAGTCATGACGAGTACTACTCAGCCAGTGAAAACAAGGCAGGTCTAATGAAAGACCTCTAATGAGATCAGAATTTTGGGAGTCTGACCCATACTAGGGACTACAATTCAGGATATCTTGGCCTCTACTGCTTTGAAATGATACAAATGCAATACTAAATCCACAAAGCCCCCCTTTAAATCACTTTATAATAGAACTGTACCTTACAGGGACTACTTTCATCCAGAAAAATAATATTCACAACACCACTAGTTTCTATGAAAAACTCTATAGTGTTTGCCTTTATAATTTCTTCCAAATCCTGGGAAAACAGCATTTTTGGCTCACCTTTAAGTTTTGCCTAGTTTGGTAAAAGGTATGAATAGTTTACGGAATACAATCTGTATGATGTAGTAGGATGGCACATACTGTGAAATACAGTAATCAAGTCTCATTTATATTTTCTCACATAAAAGAGCAGGCTAACATGGCCTGACTACAATGACAGTTTGGCTACTGAGTGATAGCCTACAATAGGAAACATTTGTGTATCAAGGCTTCCCCCTGTAGGTGAATGAAAGCACCTTCAACTGGTTGTTCAGCTGGTGTAAGTTATCATTTTAATAAACATCGGTGGTTAATTTGTCAGTCTTTTCTGAATTAAAGATATTAAATGCAGAATTTCAATATCAATCATTTTAACCCATAGGTCTAAATACTAGATCAAATAGAAATATCATGGATGTTTACAATATCATGTTGCTTTTTTAACCAGGCAAGCTTTTCAACAATCAAGTCATGGGCAATATGAATAAAATCTTATATATGTTGACAGCTGTAGCTCAGGTGATAGAGCGTAGGTGGGGTTGGTGACTTTATCCTGCAGGTGTCCATTCAAAACCAGTTTAGGAGCTACTCCCAGCTCCTAATTAATTTCAAACTGGATCAGGTTACCCTAATATCACTGTAGGCCTATATGAGACTACAACACAAAAGTGTACCCTAATTAAAATATAACAAAACTGTTTAACCTTGGTTACATCTTAGTTTTTGTCTTCTAAAATTGCAGCGCCAGAATGAAATCAGGCAAGACTACATGCTTGAGACATTTTGCCATTCAGAGGAGCTATGTGAAACCTTTTCGAAAATTATTCTTCATAATCTACTAAATTTCACCTAACGTAATCTAATTTATTTTTGTATTTTATTTAGAAAATCCTGTTACTTCTAGGGACCTTTAGGGGACCTTTATCAGAGCTCCTGATCACTATCATAATTCCATTGCATTGTAAAACTAAACATTTAACGTTAGCAGTTATGAGGACAATACTGTTTGTTACAATATTTGACCAGGATCACCTAAATGGGCGCCAAGGAAGATTTCGATCGGACGGGAGTTCACCAGGAGCACCTGAAGGCAGCATCATATCTGATGCAGTTGCTGTACCAGCACAGTTAGTTAGGGGGCGACAATCTTCGAATCCTGTTTCCCGTTAGCTCATCAAGCTGCAATATTCAAGTCTTGACATTGCGAAGATGGGCGCTGTTATGGTCTAGTCCAGATTACATAGCACAAACAACTACGAGTTTCAGAGCTCTGTTATGACAACATTTCCAGTCCGTTCAGGTAAATGGAAAAAACATGGTTAACTTTACTTAGCTTGGTAGCGAGCAAACGTTAGCGTCTTTGCAAAGTTGTGTAGCTAGTAAAATGACAGCCAGCTCAGCTAATGTCAACGAACGGGCTAGCGCACCTAAAATTAGCTAAGCTAGCTAGCAACGTCGGTTCAACTACAACGTAGTTGGAGATAACTAACTGATAAGTTAGCGCATAGAACCGCCGGCATTTCTTAACTACAGCATTTTGTCTTATCAAGAGTGACAGTCATATAACACAGAAGCCAACCAGCATCTAACTTCAGCTTATGTCATTAGCAAGATGAGGAATATGTTTTGATGTCAATGCTAGCTAGCTAACGTTAGCAAGCTAATCATTTTCAGAACCGTTTCCTGTTTGTGATTCCTCGGGTTGTTACCTTATTATTAGCTATACATCCATGGTTGTTACCGACCGAGATGGTCCTTGACTTAGTTTAAGCTTACAGGGCATTACAGACAGCTAGTATTTAATTTATGTTATTTAATGCCAGCCTTGATACTTTTTGTTATGGAATGACAGAACAAAACGTTAGCATGAACATAATGGTAAACAACCTGGGCTGTGGATGGGTCCTGTTTATTGTCAAACTAACGTAACAGCTAACGTTAACTAGCTACACCAATGGACATTACTTCAGACTCTTTATATTGTTTTGTCATAAAGTTACGCTCTTTATTTCGTTATGCATGCAGTGTACCAAACGACAATGGTTTTAATATATTTAATATTTTCGTTCTATATGTTGTTGCAAATGTATTTAACCTAACGTTAATACGTTTTAATCCTGCATTTTACCTTCACCAAAACACATTAGCTAGCTAAGTAAGATGAGGATAAAGGTAAATCAAGTTAAAGTTATACTACTTGATGAACCTTTGCTAGTTCATCAAGCAGTCAAGATCAAGACGATTATCAAAAGGATTATCGCACCGTAAGAGGAATGTATGTTTCTCTGTCAGCGCGGTTACATGTTGACAGCTTTGGAGAAGTATTCTCACAACAAAGCCACGCCTCTATTGGTGCTACATGTTAGCTAAATAGCCTATTCATAGTTTTCCTAACTTGCCATATGAAGTTAACTTCTGGATTTGTGTGTCTGCAGGTGGAGGCAGGATATGTGAGTAGAGTGCAGTAGACATCAACAGCATGTATTCTGATTGGCGCTCGCTGCAGTTGGTGGTGCAGAGTGACCAGGGCCACCTCAGTGTTCTGCACACCTATCCCACTAGCGTGGGCACGGAGGTGGCAAATGCTGTGGTCAAGCCTTTGGGCACAGCTGTAAGCCCTGTCGCCACAGAGAACATCCTCAAGACAGACAAGGAGGTGAGAAACACTGCTGCACCTTAGGTCTGTGTATGCACTATACAATGTTTGACATATAATTTTAATGCCTTGGTAGTCTGCCAAACTACCAGTTCCATTACCAAAGCTTTGGAGAGCCTGTCAGCTCTACACTTATTCCTATATGACTTAAAGGGGATCTATCAAAAGATAGAGTTTAGACAACACCAGTTACAAGGTCTCTGATAGTGCTATCACTGTGTTTGGTTAAGTAAAAGAAATTCAAGTAAAAATATATATCAAGATATTTATGCATGTGGTGATACTACTTATTAAAAAGCTAGGCTATACAACAAGGTCATGTAAAAACTCAAGGCATCGGATCTTTTCAATTTGAGATTAATCTACTAAAATCAGTTGTTTGAATGTGATGCAAATATTATTTGTGGACACACTGCTTAGTGTCACCACAGCGAATAAAGAAATTATTTTTGCTCTGCACAATCATTGTTTGATATGACATTCTGCAATTTGAGCAGTAATCAACTTTAAGGAACAGTTTCCTACATTGCTTGTGTCGTCGTAAGTATCATATGTAAACTGTTCCTGCACCAACTAGTGGCTATTTAAATATACAGTAGAAGTCAGAATCAAAAATACAATGACTGCTTGGTCTTGCCCACTGCATACAGAGGGGCATCTCTATTTTACATACAGATATCTGTGTCATTACTGTGGCAACCAATGTAGGTATGGTAAAAAAGTAACTACACTGTGCTATTTGCGTCTCTCACTTATTTTTAAATATTGTATTGTGTGTTTCAGTTGGATAAAATGTATTATAAAAAAAATAAAACTCATTTTTTTGAAGACCAAACATTATACCCAATCATTGCAAAGTACAGTACATGGAAATAATATGATGTTTGGAAATGTATAAAAAAAACAAAAAAATCTAATTTAAAAATATGTATAGACTCTGTCTTTCAGTACTTTGTAGAAGCACAATCATCATTAGCTATACATTTCCTCTTGAGTATGTCATATCAGGTTTGCACACCTAGATTTGGGTGGTTTTTCCCTTGCTCGAGCCGCACTCAAGCTTTTCTGCGTTTCCGTTTATCATGCATCTAGCTAGGCTGCTGGACAACTTTGGTACAAAGACCAGTGCTCTGTTGGATTTGTGCCTTGTGTCACGAGTTTGCATTCACCGTGGAGCATGATTTATTCAAGTACCTCTCTGTATTTGGGTTCCCTTAATCCTTACCAGTTTCCCAGTTCCTGTCATTAAAATCATGGCATGATGCTACCACTGCCATGTTTCACTGTGGGGATGATAGTATGTTTGTACACCCTGATTTTGCCCAGATGTAATGCTTGACATCAAAGCTAAAGAGTTAATTTTTTTTGTCTCATGAGACCAGAGTCCTTTTTTTCCCCCTCATGTTCTCAAAGTCCATTTAAAGGCCATTAGGCAAATCGCAGTTTTGCTGTCATTTGTCTTTTTACTCAGGAGTATCTTTGGTGTAGCTGCTCTAGCATATAAAGCATGATAAAGCATGGAGTGCTACAAAGAGAGCTTCTCCTTTCTCTGCAGGAAGTTTAGGCCTGAAACACAAAAGACACTTCCCCCTCCCTTTACTTCACCTACCATGTTATCGAAATTATTTGGGTACCTATGTGTGTATCTTTATTTTCTGTACGTGTTGTGTGTGTGTGGATTATGCAAATAATACTTTTTAAATGGGTATTTTCATATCTTAAAGCCTCTTTAGCACACACTTTTCATATTCAATGATAAAAAGACATTAGTGTGTTTAATAGGGATGTCCTGAGTCCTTCCCTAGGATTGGTAGATTGGTATTGGCTATGATAAAACACTGGAACGTCTACTAATATGCCGCTGTGATCAAGTGAACCGCAGAGCTCACAGCAAGCCAGCAGTTTCAATTAATGATATGACAGCATGCGCCAGGAAGGGATGTGGAGAGGAGCTGTGTTGGGGTCAAAATATTTCAGCAATTTTTCTCAGGTGCACCATACATCTAAAGTACCGCCATGGGCTTGAACTTCACTTCATGCTGAGGATAAAGCTTAGAATAACCTTCCTGCCACACTGACTGTAGAGGGAGGGCTGTTATACAGGCTTTTAATGAAGGTTGACTTTAGGCTAAGTAGCTGTATATGTAGAAAAAAAAATAAAATCTTTGATTGGACTTGTTTTTTGGCAGATACTGATTTGGATCATGGGCCAGAAAACATAATTAATTGGGACATCCCCTGTCTTAACTGTCGTCTTTGATACATTTACACCAATGTTTAAATGTAACATTGACTGGAGAATGATGATCCGGTTTTCATGCATTCATTTGTCTTTTGAATACCCAGCCTATTTTTGATTTAGCAAGAAACTAAATAAAATATGGGTTGGAGAGGCGGTGGATTGTTATTGCCATCATCATATTGCCCTAAACCTTTGGCCTTCCGTGATATGAGACAGTAAACATGATGTGCTTAAATGCTTATGCTCCATCATGACATAGTGCAGACTGACACGAAGCAACAGTATTCTATCAAAAGAATGGCAGCACTTGCAGAATATGGCACTGTTGAAATATGTTTTGGGAGCTGTCATGGTCTCTGTGGCATGTGCAGTGAGATACAGGACTCCTTGACAGCTATATGCTACATAGTGAAATGCTACAAAATAAACTAATAACTCATAACTTAAAAACATTCAAATTGATTTAAACGGTTTGGTTCCTAGGTGAAGTGGACCATGGAGGTGCTGTGTTATGGCCTCACCCTCCCCCTTGAGGGGGACACTGTCAAGCTGTGTGTGGATGTGTACACAGACTGGATGATGGCCCTGGTGTCGCCCAGGGACTCGATGCCTCAGCCTGTGGTCAAGGAGCCCAATATGTACGTCCAAACCATCCTCAAACATCTGTACAACGTCTTTGTACCAAGGTATGTCAGAAATGTTCACAGATGAGCCTTAATCTCTCATTAGCTGTTGTTACATACATTTGTTTTTGCACTATGTTTGTAGCTGTTTGTCACCCTACATATATCTCTGACTACTGATGTCACTTATAACTAAGTGTAATGCTCACACTTTCTCTCCGATTCCTTCGCTCTCTCTGATTTCCTCTCTATCCCCTCATTTCAAACACTCCATCTTTCCCTCTAGGCCTGACCACCACAGTCTGAACCACATCAGGCTTTGCCAGCAGGTTCTGACTGCAGTCCAGAAATTGGCACGAGAGTCTGTTTCCATGGTGAGGGAAACCTGGGAGGTGCTGTTGCTCTTTCTGCTTCGCATCAACGACACATTACTTGCCGCGCCCACAGTTGGAGGTATGCCCCGCCCCGTCCTACGGGACCCTTCTTGCTGTATTTACTTAGTCATGAATGATGATTACTGATATAAATAATCCACTAACATCTTTCAGTTGGGGTGGCAGAGAAACTTGCAGAGAAATTGATGGCAGTGCTGTTTGAGGTGTGGCTACTGGCATGTGCCCGCTGCTTTCCCACGCCACCATATTGGAAGACAGCAAGGGAGATGCTGGCTAACTGGAGACACCACCCTCCTGTTGTAGAACAGTGGAGCAGAGTGGCCTGTGCCCTGACCTCCAGGTTAGAAAGGCAACTCAACTTTGATTTAGTGCTGATAAAGGTTTCATACAGTTTGTCTCTGAGAGTGAATTTGGTTCTTGTTGAGTTGTTTGATAAGTGTTAAGATAATTGGTCACTTGGCCTGTCTAACCTGGTTAACTCCTGTGTCTAGAGAGAGGAGAAGCAAACCTAATTTTAAACTAAGAGTAGTTGCCTCTGAAGTGGGAAATGTATTGATGGTTGTAATAATGACAATAGGAAAATAGGAAAATAATAAAATAATTGCTGTGTTCTCTACTGATGTGTGTGATAAGCTTTACATTCCTGTCTCACTTCTTCAATCCAGGCTCTTGCGTTTTACCCACGGACCATCTTTCCCACCTTTTAAAGTTCCTGATGAAGATGCCAGCCTGATTCCATTAGAGATGGACAATGACTGTGTGGCACAGACGTGGTACCGCTTTCTCCACATGCTTAGGTGCATAAACCCTCATTTTGTAACCTGAAAAAAATCATTCCACATAAAACTAACTAATGGACACAGATGGTTTTTTATGTGTTGTAAAAGACAGAGAAGCTGTAGCACGGAGTGGAACTAATGAAGTATCTCATATCTCCCTCTTACATCAACTATTTCTCCTCTCTAAGTACTCTCAAATCTAAGCTTTTTGCTTAATCCAGAGATCACAGGGGCTAAGAGGATGGGTCCTCGGAATTACTGCAGGGGGGCCACCGTATTATTGTTAATGTTTTTAAAGTAAAACAAAAAAAAAGTAAATGTCTTAACATAAATCCAACATATTATTAGCAAATGTAAATCAACCTATTTGTGAAAATACCTCACTGATGATAGGCTAACTGGCCTATAACTATGGTAGTCACTAAAATGAACAGATACGGTTCATCCTGAGGATTCACTGTTCCACGTGTATGTTAACATTAAAACATGATTTATAAAATCATGCCAACAATTATTGTTTTAATAGCTTAGTATTCTATACATTTTCAAAGGCTTTAGGCCGCCCTACACGTTATTGTAGACCCAGTTTAATATGTAACTTCATTTAATACAATATATGTAGTAGGGGCTTCTGCTCTGTCTCTCCTTCAGTTAAGGGATCTTTGGCTTAAAGAACGTTGAAGACTCCTGGCTTAATCCATAAATCTGCTTGTTTCTCTGTTTTCTATTAGCAACCCAGTGGACCTGAGCAACCCTGCGATAGTGAGCACCACTCCAAAGTTTCAGGAACAGTTTCTTAACTCCAGCACCATCCCTCATGAAGTGGTGCTGCATCCATGTTTGAAACAGCTACCCCAAATCTTCTTCAGGGCCATGCGGGGCATCAGCTGCTTAGTGGATGCCTTCTTAGGTAACTTGACTGCTCATTTTGCAATGCATGATGTTGTTTGTTTTTTTTAGATTTTTGAAATAGGTTGTTCCTACCTCCTAGGCAGCTACCTGCTCCAGTAGGGTAACCTGTTACATTCGACATGCTTTTGGTTTTGTTAAATAATTTTAGCATAGACTGATTTTCAAAGCCTGTCCTGCAGTACATGCAAAAGAGATGTTACTTTGACAAAAAAATGAAAGCATAGTGTTTATTGTGATCTCAAGCAATTTTCAAGTTGACGCAAGTACATTTTCGAAAACACCTATATTGTTTAGAAAAGGGTACGCAGAAATGTGAATTATAGTAATTAGGAAATTTAGTAATTTAGTAGTGAAAATTGTAATATGCTGAGAAAGTCATTTAAACTAATTAACAGCGATTCCAAGCATTCATTTCTTGTAACAGTTTTACTCCTTTCCAGTTGTTATTCTGGGCAGTACTCCTGAGTAAAATCAAGATGGAGGATGTCAGTCAGTAATCCCTGTTGAAACATTTGAATACAAACATGTCAGTGTGATTTTTCTCTTTACGCTGTAGGTGTCTCTGTTGAAAAGAGAGATGTACGGGAGAGGGTGTTCTCTGTTTGTCAAGTGCGGCTCTCTCATGGTACAGACATTAGCTGATGGATCATAAAATGATATGGGCATATGATGGAGTCTATTCATTGGTGGTGATGATATTAACAACTGGGCTTAGTCTTGCCGTAACAAAAATGATTGTTCCAGGCATTCAGATTAACCTACAAGATCTTCAACAAGGGGGGTCTCTTGCGGGTAAAAAAAAAAGTAAATCAAGATGGATAGATAACTATTGCTGATTCGTCTCTAACCATTGTCTTGCATGTCTACGGATGATTATGATCAAGTCTCTGAAGCCATTTTATTTTCTTGTCTCTCTCTCTCTCTCTCTCTCTCTCTCTCTCTCTCTCTCTCTCTCTCTCTCTCTCTCTCTCTCTCTCTCTCATAACATTAGAAACTGTAAAATGGCTTCAAATGATTACATTTAACCAAAACAAGTTCTGTCCACTGGAAAAGTGGAGGGAAAAGATTTATTTCTTGTTTGCTAATCAAAAATCTTTTTACTCCCTGCTTTGGGGGGGAAAAACACTGACTTTCGTCCCCAGCTCATTTTCCCTTCCTGTCGACAGGTATATCACGTCCCAGAGCTGACAGTGCCCCGCCCACCCCAGTCAACAGAATGAGCATGTCTCCGCCCCCCTCCATCACCAACACCACCCCCCCTCACAGCCGCAAGCAACGGCATACAGTGGTCACCAAAACCACAAGCAAGAGTTCAACTGTAAGTTCAAGTGCTACGTTAAAATAAAAAATAGCAAGTGCAGAGTTGGAAAAAGTTGAGGTGTGTATTAATGATTTTGTTATCCTATAACATTGTTTGAAGTTGATCTATAAACAGAGCAGGGCTGCTAGTTTTGTGACACATTTTCGGTGCCTCTGTAAAGCTACACTAGCCGAGACTTTTTCCAAAGAATACAATACACTTGTCCAAATCAGTGTGTGGATCACCTTTCCTGCCATTTGTTTTATCCTTTTTAAGTGAAGAAATCTAAAAAAAATCTTCTTTTTACCTAATCTTTGCTGCGTGTGATCTGTTACTTACTTAGAGCCGTTATTTCGCAATCTGAATTTGAGATGATCATCCGTGGTTTTGTATCATCCCGGCTTGATTACTGCAACTCAGCACCTGTCTCAGAAAGTCGTCCCAGGACCGTCTACAACTGGTCCACAACTCTGCTGCAAGGCTGTTGACCAGGTCCGGCAGCATGTCGCACATCACTCCTGTTTTATCCTTGTTACATTGGCTTCCGATCGAGTTCAGGATCCAATTTTAAATTTCTTGTTCTTACATTTAAAGCATTGCATGGTCAGGCACCTGTTTATATCTCTGACCTGCTTCCATCCGTACACTACTAACAGGTCCCTCAGGTCTTCTAACCAGGGACTACTGGTGGTCCCGTGCACTCGTTTGAAAACTAAAGGTGACCGTTCCTTTGAAGTGGTAGCTCCGACTCTGTGGAGCGCCCTTCCTGTTAACTTACGTTCTGCAGTCTCGGTTGACGCTTTTAAAATGCAGCTGACGACACACTTGTTTCAACTCGCTTTTGTCTCGTGTTTGTAATTTTGGGGTTTTTAGTATTTTAATCTTTTACCTTCATTGGTATTGTATTTGTTGGATCCTACTGTATTTTAACAGATGTTTATTGTGTGAAGCACTTTGTGACTCTGTATCTGTAAAAGGTGCTATATCAAATAAATAATTATTATTAGTATTATTATTATTATTATTATTAGTTACACTAGTCATGTTGTCGACAGCCTAATCAGATATCTTCCTATATCCCTCCCCACCCTGCAGAGCAGTGGTAGTCAACCAACCAAAGCATCCCAGCAGCAGCAGCAGCAGCAGCAGCAAAATTCCTCCTCCCCGACCCTGCTTTCCAGCCCCAACCAGAGCAGTTGGGAGAGTCGGCCCTTGCCGGCCCCAGCGCGGCCAAAGGTCAACAGCATCCTCAATCTGTTCGGCCAGTGGCTGTTCGACGCTGCACTGGTCCATTGTAAGCTCCACAGCGGCCTCAGCCGAGACCCCAGCATGACCGGTAAGAAGTGGGGCGATGGTTAATAGCGTTTCCTTTTTATGCATGGGCAGGTGGGTGTTTCGTTGCTGTTCATAAGTACGTGTTTTTGTGGAGTTATCGGTTTGTTTTTTTTCTTTTTTTTGGTGTCCGTTATTTTTTTACTGTATGTCGTTGGGATATCCTTTTCGTTTTTTCACCTTTTTCTCTGAAACTTCTTTGTGCCTTTCTGTGTGTGGAGGGCTTGGTTAGAAGTGGCCTGGTATGAGATTTCCATCTGATTCTAATCCATTTACATCTACCAACTATATAAACCTAGCTAAACCTGCATATAGACTATAATCATATGTTAAGGACTTCATACAGCCATTTTATTGATAAATCATCGCTAGAGGAGTCAATGACAGCACATAAAATACTTAATAAATTTGGCTCGTCATTGGCTCTCCATTTATTTTTCTCTTTTGGATGTAGTGTTCTGCACGTGTCTACCATGTCTTATTAATGTTAAAGAGTTGTTATGGGTCAAAAGTCATGTATTGAGGAGAACAAAAAAAAAAAAAAAAAACACACACACAATTCATGCCTGATATGAATTGATCCCAAAATATTGGATCTGCTTTGATTTTGTGTCTCTCCACTATTTCTGTTATCTTGCAGCCTCTTTTATCCAAATTCTCCTTTCTTATAAATCTTGTAAGTAGGAACAGCAGCTTTTTTTTCCCTCACTTAATTTGCGTTTCTTGACAAGTCTTCCTGCTTTTTAGTTAAGTTCCTCATGATCATCGCCATTATCGCCATTGTTTTCTGTTCCCACTGCTTGTCATATATAAAAGTTCACCAGCGTTCTCTCAGCGTTTCTCCAAAGGTGATGGGATGGGTTTCACCAACTGACCACTTGTCTCAACCATAACGTTGCCAGTTTGTGACAACGCAACCCTGTTTTAAGTTCTCATTATTATTTTCCCTTGGGTCACACTAATCCTTATTATTTAGTTTCAGACCCCCCAGTTCAGCTTTTATGTTGTTGTTTTTTATCATTTCCCTTTGTATTGTCAGTTCACTTGAGTTTTATTTGACTGGTTTGGTGCCTCAGTGCATGAAGTGAATGTTCTCTACCTTGATTGACAGTCATATAATTGCAACAGTGAGGGAGCTGACACAGGGAGTTTGCCTTGTGATCTTGCAGCTGAAACATTTTATTACTAGCACACTACACTTGGTCATACTTTGTGCCAGTGATAGGTAGAACTTCTATGGCAAACTCTTTGTGTCAGAGTTCCCTTTGTGCTTTTAAATGATGTGAGCGTGTGTTTGCAGTCATTGAGTCTCTTGTTGTGATAGCGATTAAATGTCTGCTTTATGGTGCTTTTTTTCAAATGTTTTAATGTTTCCTTTTTATTGTAGTGTGCATATAGTAGCTACATTTTTATGTCTGCTTGTTATTCATACATGCATGTATACTACTGACCACATTACAACTCAGGGTCCTTTCATTCTCTGTCTCTTTGCACTCTCTACAGCGATAGCCACTCAAGTAGGTCTGGAGCTGAGGAGGAAGGGATCCCAAATGTCCACTGACTCCATGGTGTCCAACCCCATGTTTGACGCCAACGAGTTCCCAGAGAGTTACGAGGCAGGACGAGCTGAGGCCTGCGGGACTCTCTGCCGCATCTACTGTAGCAAGAAAACTGGAGAAGACATTCTGCCTGTTTACCTGTCCAGGTAACTTAGTCAAGTGTTGTAGTTTTTATTTTTTTTTATTTTTTATGAAACTAGCATCAACCTAACTGTGGACATGTGGTTTTAGTCTCATCGAATTTTTAATTTTTTGAACTGCAAAACTATTAAGTATTCCTCTTTCTCTTCCTGGTAGGTTCTACATGGTCCTGATTCAGGGTCTCCAGATCTCTGATTTTATCTGCAGACCAGTTCTGGCTTCTATCATTCTCAACTCTTCATCTCTCTTCTGTACTGACTTAAAGGGAATCAATGTGGTGGTGCCCTACTTCATAGCTGCCCTGGAGACTATTGTACCAGACAGGTTAGACTGGTTTGGGATTGGTTACCGTGTAATTAGCAGCTTGTATTTACTGGATAACATTCTCAGATCACATGATTGTAGGGAGATTTATCTTTAGAGGTTTTAAGAATATTTCTTGAAGCCCATGAGATGTGTTTTTCTCCAACAGGGAGCTGTCCAAATTCAAGATGTATGTTAATCCTACCGACCTGAGGAGAGCCTCTATAAACATCCTGCTTGCCATGCTGTCATTGCCGCATCATTTTGGCAACATCAAATCAGAGGTAACAGCTTTGGTATCTGCATTTATTTTTTTATTTTATTTTACCACTGGGTTTGCAGTGTGAATTGAATCATGTATTGTCATTGCAGCTTATGTGAAATTCTTGTTGAAACATTTCAGTAGTACAGTTCCATAACATAAAGCCACCATACAAGTACGCTGGGTTCTTTACCATGTTGATGTTGTGCTTTAGGTTCTGTTGGAAGGAAAGTTCAATGAGGAGGATGGGTGGCCTCATGACCAGCCTGTGTCTTTCCTGTCCCTGAGGCTACGTCTCGTCAACGTCCTCATAGGAGCACTTCAGACTGAGACTGACACCACCAACACGCAGCTCATCCTGGGTATCTACTGGCTTCTTCACATCTTATTTATCTAATTATTTAAACCATTTTTGGACTGTGTTAAAGTCTGTGTTAAACAATGTATTGTTTAATTATTGAACACCCCTGCTCTCTCAGGTGCAATGCTAAATATTGTTCAAGACTCGGCACTGTTGGAGTCCATAGGTGCACAGACTGAAACAGTAAGACTCACTGCTGTTAACTGATGTTACTGATGAACGATTAACATTTTATAATGCTAGAAGCAGCGTGATTCACTGGACATCAATATTGCTGTGTTTCTGTGGTTGTAGGGAAGTGTAGATGGGAGCCACATGACTGTGAGAAGTCAGAGTCACAGCCGTACTAACAGTGGCATTAGTTTCACCAGCGGGGGAAGCACAGAGGCCACCAGCCCAGACTCTGAGCGTCCTGCCCAGGCCCTGCTTCGAGACTACGGTAAGACACACAGCTTCTCCATATAAACTAATATATACTTGTGCTCGCTGAAATAACACAATGGTGCCAGCTTTGGACGGATTGTGCATAACATGCTGGAACATTATTTCATGTGATCAGTACCTTCTTTCTGATCAATGCAAAACTAATTGAATTTAACACATTTGTTCTTTTATAGCTAACGTGGTTAAAGTGGTATTCAGAGTTAAGAAGCGTTGGGTAAAATGTCTTTGTAGGTGATACCAAAGTTATTTGCTGTGATGCTGTGCTGTTGAACAACAGTTTGGCACTGTTATGTATGAAGTGCCTGCTGATTGCATAATTTTCTCTGATTGATTGGTTGCCTAATCAAAATCATTTCAAAGATGTTGTCTTTTCTTTAGTTGGGCTGAGCAATGTTTGACTAAATTAATGTCTTGGACATTGTGATGTTAGAGGCAATTTCTATTAATAAATAATAGCCGCTCTCATTTAATTTTGCCCACAAGTTTATATCTACTTTCACTGAACACTGGGCTGCTTATCGGTGACTTTGTCCAGCAGGAAATGGGAGGGCGGGTTCCTGTGGGACAGGACGGTTACATTGTGTTGTGAGGCTCCGTACTGGACAGGAAACACAAGACTTCAGAGTAGGCAGAGGTCTGGACACAGTTGTTACATACACTACCCTAGTTTGACTGCTTTGTTGTGGTGGGGGTTGCTAACCCATTCCACCACCACACCAAATTCCATTCTCAAATCTAACACTTTGGAGCTTCTTTTCTTTAAAGTTGCTTAAATGTTTAAAGAAACAGAATATTTATCAGTTACTTCGAAATCCACATGCACCATTCTTCATATACTGTGGTCTACCTCAGCTAAAAACCCAGGATCCCTTAGTACGTTAACGTGAACGTCGTTCACTACTGAGCCGTTTAACCGGTACCAAACGATTATCTTAAACTAAGAGATATAATAATAATAATAATAATAAGAGTGTATTTGTGATTTATGTAATTGTGTATTAAATATTAAGTATTATTTTTAACTCTGGATTTGTATCACATTGGCCTTGTAATTAATTAGTTTAGTCCGGTTTGATTACATCATACCTAAAATTTAATTTTCTTTCTAAGTCAAAACTATATCGCTCAGCCCTATTCCTCAGCAATTTATTTACACTCTATATTTCTGAATTTCTCTAAACATTGTGTGCTGTACTGATTTCAAACTCAATTCTAATGCATGTTTTTAATACCAAGACATAATTAATAACTCTGCATCCAGGACATTTTATCCTGCTGTCCTGCATACCTTAGCTGTTTTGCCTGAATCATGCTTTGCTCTGTTCTTTGCGGTGTTTGGTATTTTGGGGTGTTATATGGTCTAGCTCTTCCAGATACGGCGGCAGGCCTGCTGGTGCGCAGCATTCACCTGGTCACTCAGAGACTCAACTCCCAGTGGAGGCAAGACATGAGCATTTCACTGGCTGCCTTGGAGCTGCTGGCTGGGCTTGCCAAGGTAAAGGTACAATGTCCAAACATTACAGAGACTCAGGGCCAGATGTACTAACACTTTTACGCCCACTTCAGGCGTATTTGTTTCGCAACGTGCGCGTAAAAGCATGGCGAGGTTGCACTGAGGTAAAAGCGCAGACTGCCTGACGCGGGAACTGAAAATGGCAAATTGCACTTTTCCGTGTCATGCATTCACGGGAGGATCAAGGGGAAAGCGGGAGTTTCCCTTAAAGAAATGGGACGAGAAGGGTAAAGTGCGCTTAATTAGGTATTCCGTGGTATGTACAAAAATCGCCCGTGACAGCACGCATCGATTTTGCGGTGAAAATTCTCCACCTCTTAAAAGCAGGTGTAAACCAGCCGCAAGCGGGTTTCCTCGCATATGCCTCCTGGTGAAATGGCAGCAGTAATCCGAGCAAGACGAAGACATAGGTCAAGAATTGAAAAGATTTTTGCCACAAGGATCACACTTTTTCAGTTGAGTGAACACAAAATCATTAAGCGTTACAGATTAAGCAGCCATGCAATATTACAGTTACTGGAAGAAATCAAAGATGACATTGATTCTCCGACTCAGCGTTCACATTCCATTCCAGCAGTTGTTAAACTCCTCGCTACATTACAAATATTGGCATCAGGATCATTTCAAACAGTCATAGCATCAGCAGTGGGAATATTGCAGTCTGCACTCAGCCATATCATAGCACAAGTACTTAACGCTTTGCTACAGCGCAATATACAGTATAGTAGGCGGAGAAAGGCGCTGATTACCCGATAAACTGTAGGTTTGGTAAATACGATGTAAGCTGAAGTATCACAGCGTACGCTTTCTGCAGGTTGGACATGGCGCTGATAACGCTACATTCGCAAATGTACTTAAATCTGGGCCTCAGTGTAACAATCCACAATCGTTACCAGCTGGCCAGGACACGGTGAGACTGTTGTATGTCTTTTACCCATATCTCAACCAGCAGAAGCCATTGCTCTACAACAACAACTCTATCACTTTATAAAACCACAGCTGTTTTGAGCAAAATAGAGGTTTGCAGAAAAACCTCTATTTGAGAAGTTAACTGGTGCACCTGCTATGAGACGTTTCAGTTTCTAAATAAAGTCCCATTAGTTAAATAGACAGTAATTGGCTATACAATGTAAATATCTGACACTGTGAGTGAGAGTGCTGAGGAGCAGAGAAAGAAGAGGCAAAGGTAACATAGAGGTTTCATCAAGATTATTTAAATTACATAAATGCTAGTTCTGTAACTTTAAAACTTTTTATTTAAAACTGCAAATAATCAAGTGTGTTTTAATTGAGTAAAACAACCAATCACTTATGCACCCAAGCCTACAGAAAATGTTCATGTCAAGTGCATGACTTTTTTTTTGTAATCTAGCTCATGTAATACATTTTACTGTATTGTTTTGTACATGTCTTAACCAGGTAAAGGTGGGAGTGGACTCTTCAGACCGTAAACGTGCTGTCAGCTCTATATGTGGGTACATCGTGTACCAGTGTAGCCGTCCTGCTCCTCTTCAGTCCCGAGACCTCCACTCCATGATTGTAGCTGCCTTCCAGTTTCTCTGTGTGTGGCTCACAGAACACCCTGACATGCTGGATGAGAAGGTACGTTTAAAGACTGAACTAAGAGTTCCCTCAGATATTTTATTTGGTTAGAGAGGGCTAGGATTTTGTTTGGTAAAATTCAACTTCTACCAAGAAAATTGCATAACTTTGCCATTTCTCTTAGATACAGCATTTACTCAGAATTTTAAAGGAACATTTTGTTTGTAGTTGTGTGTAAGTCTTAAACTCATTTATGTAAAAAAGAGAAATGTGCACTCGTGCTCTAAGATTCCATCCCCTACCCCTTTTTCTTTTTGGATCAGGATTGTTTGGTAGAGGTGTTGGAGATTGTGGAGCTGGGAATCTCTGGCAGCAAGTCCCGACAGGAACAGGAAGTCCGACATAAAGGGGAGAAGGAGCACAACCCAGCTTCGATGAGGGTTAAGGACGCTGCTGAGGCGACTTTGTCCTGGTGAGATTCCTCAAAGTTTCTACAGTATGGACCTGAAACTACAGTTTGGTGATATAGTTAATATACGATGTAACACTTTCAACATAACAATCTGTACGTACAGGCAAAGCGTATATATTTCTTTTTAAAGTGCTCTTTTGTTTATCTTGTTCTTCACTCAAAACATTTTGCAATACCGTAACCATCACCATTCCATCATCTGTGTCATTGTGACAGCCAGACAGCAGTGTATGACAGCGACACACAGAAGAGCTATGAACCGGGAACTGCAGCAAACGCTAGCTCTTTAGCTGTGACGTCTCCTTCTTATCTACAGGCATAGACACTTATCTTGATTTGCACAATGGTTGTTGACAAGCTAGCAAACAAATATCCATTGTAGAAAAGCACATTTGTACAGCTAATGTTGCTTTGCATGCTGACAATTTTTTTAATTGGAGTTACGTTTACATTTGTTTTGTTTTTTGTTCTTACGTGTTTGCAATTTATTGTCGTATTTATATTAATCCTGTGTGGTCACTGCTGCAAAACCAATTGCCCCTTTGGGGACAAATAAAGTTCTACTTGACTTGAAATAGCCTGCAAACTGACAATATGTCAGTTGGCTAATCAGCTGTAGCAATTAAAGCTTGCCGTGACCCAGATAGCAAGTCACACAATAAACACTATCTATGAAATTAAATGTAACTTTTTTCAGGGCATTGGCTAACTGGTACTCCACAAAATGACAAAAGAGAACCTAGCACAATCATTGCAAGCTTAAAATCTGAACTGCAAGTGTTGTGTTCAGTCAGTTTTGATGCAGAATAGTGTGGTCCTTTTCTTTACTGCTATATTACTCAAACAATACTCAGTGTCAGTCTGTCTGTTGAGAGAGCAGCCACTTCCAGACATGGGTATTTCTGGATATTCTGGATAACAAAGTTGATTAATCAAATCAACAATAAAATGTTGTTAGCCATACATTTGAATATCATATTTACATTATTTTTGACTCCAGAAGGAATTTTGTAATTTGGTTGAAATTTATATCTTAGTTGTTTTTGTTATGTAATTATTCTTTTTTTTTTTTTTTTTACTGCTGATGCAGTGAACCAGTTTTCCCAGATTTTCTGCTAAACCTCCACACAGCATTCATACAACTATTAGGCAGTAAAACGGCCTTGTTCCTATTGACCTTGTTTGCTGTGGTGTTCCCCAGTATCATGCAGGTGTTGGGGGCCTTCCCTTCCCCCAGCGGGCCTGCCTCCACCTGCAGCCTGCTGAACGAAGACACCTTGATCCGGTTTGCCAGACTCAGTGCCACAGGAGCCAGCAACTTCCGCTACTTTGTCCTGGACAACTCGGTCATCCTCGCCATGCTGGAGCAACCTCTCGGCAACGAGCAGAGTCAGTAGCTCATCATCCGTCCTTTGACTTAATACCAGTTTATTGAGATATTAACGATGATTAAGGTGTTACGTAGTTCATTTTTAATGTACAAGTAGAGACCGTATCACCCACCTTGTACCAAGCACTGCGAAAGTAAATTAAATTACCTGCAGGCCATCCTGTTTCTCCATAAATGAGAGCATCTCTGTCCTCACAGACCCTAGTCCATCAGTGACAGTTTTGATCCGAGGGACGGCTGGCAGACATGCCTGGACCATGCAGCTTTTCCACCAGCCCAGAGGAGCTTGGGCCAATCAGAGGGTGAGATCACACTAGTTTACTGCATCATGAAAGACGACAATGTCAAAGCAGTACCACTTCAGAAATGTTATTAAAATGATGTGCTAGAGTCTTGCTTTTGTACAATCTCCCAATCTGTTTAGTTGATAACACAACTATGCTCCGTATCTGTCTACTTCTCTCCCTCTACAGCAGGTGTTTGTTCCCGAGGGCCGTCCAACACCCAACAACGGTGTGGGTATCAAGTACAACGTCAAGCAGAGGCCCTTCCCTGAAGAGGTGGATAAGATACCTCTTGTCAAAGCTGATGTCAGTATTCCTGACTTGGATGACATTGTCAGTAAAGAGGTGAGATTGACATCCTGTTGAACCCTACCACATTATGACTAATCGGCACAAGCCAAAACAAGATGGTTTGTTGTCATGGCTAAAATATAGCCATGCAATAGATGAATTTACTCATATTTGTTATTATACAAATTCAGGTGTGTTGTATGGGCTGGCAGGATGATACGAGAGCTACAAATGCACCGATGAGTAATTACCCCTACGTGAGTTGTTGGATAGATGAAATTCCGCTTGGGTGTCTCTTGGAAAAAAGGGTTAAATCATCTGGTTTGGTGGAAAACACGAGGATCTTAGATGATGTGCGGTTTCTCAATCCAATGCAATACCCTTCAAATAATATGTAGCTTTGAATCCATAACCATAATCTGAAAAATGCCCGCTGAGCAGAATCAACCACTCTCTGACACAATGTTAAGAAAGTGAACATTATAAGCTTTAAGAAGACTGAATTTATTGAAGAGCTGTTGTATTGGATTAGATTGTACAGGTTTTGCTAATAAAATGGTTTCTCCAATTAAATGTTTTAAAGCACTGGTGCACACTACGGACTCTTTTCACATCAACTTCGGAAGCTAACATCTCAGTATTTGGACTGTGGGACATGGTCGTTGTGGGTTAATGCTGGATTTATGCAACCGAGTGCCACTCATTAGCTGAGCCTCTTAAAATTGCCCTATTGCCTTCTTCTTTTCAGCTGGAACTTCAGCATGACAAGCTTCGTATTCTGATGACCAAGCAGATAGAGTATGAGAACGCCTTGGAGCGGCACAGTGAGGAAATCTGGAAGTCCAAGCTTTACCCTGACCCACAGACCGACTGCAAACCCCCTCCACCCGCGCAGGAGTTCCAGACAGCACGCCTCTTCCTCTCCCACTTTGGCTTTCTGTCTCTGGAGGCGCTCAAGGTTGGTAAAGATAATTTGTCTGATCGTGACCAATGAGAAAGTCTCTTGGATTAAAGTTGCAAAAATCATTTTCTAGTCCTTGACCTACTTATACCTAACTTTAATTAGTACTTTTGCATTGTGATTAAGGTATAATATGTATTATGTATTACATTCTGTAGCCTGTTTTCAAAATGTATATTCGTCCAAAGAGGTTGTATGCTAACGTTTGAGTGAATTTAATCATTGTGCCAAATAATGCATCCACCTCCTAAGCGTCCAATCAACTTAACGACATCAAAAAAAATATTGATAAGTGGGTCAGTGACAAATAAGGGTTGGGCAGATGAAAAAATGAAAAAACTTTGAAAAAGATTTTTTGAAGGCATCCTTGAGTTTCGTTAAAATGTATATTTTGTGTTATTGTACATTTTATTTCATTTGAAATAGGATTTTCACCATTTTTTTTAACAAAGGTAGGACCAAATGGACCTAAAATGTTAAGTGGTGTAACCACAAAGGAATGATTAATATTTAATATTTCATCCACTACATTGTTTGTGAGTGCACTCATACAAATATAACTATTACCTATTTCCAAATTTCAGCCAAAAATAGATTTGATTAGGATTACTTCTAAATTTAAATTATATTTGTTATTGCAATATCAAGTGGTAGACGTGCTGGAAACATTTGTTTTCTAAATAATCTTGGACAAATTGTGTAAAAAGTCTGAAAATTGTGTTTCTACAGTGGAGTAGAGTATTACATTTTATCAAACATAAATTTACCTGCACATTATCATTTTTTCAAGAAAAATACTGGTTACCCCATTTGACACAAACCAGTTACACCACCTGACGTGATGCTTGTAAGTGACACTAAACTACTGAACTTGGCATTTAATTTCATTTCAATGACAAATATTTAAATATATTATAACTCATTAGATTAAATTAAACAACTAACATCTTAACAAATTGTGTGTGAACAGTATTTGTGTGTGAGAAAGAGGTAGATAGATGAAAGAGAGAGGGAGAAGCAAGTCTGTTTAGGGTTGTGCATGCCCTTTAACATGTTTACAGGTAAAGAGCTCATATTATGCTTTTTGGGATGTCATAGGTGTACAAAGTGAAAAAGCCCAAAGTCCACCCCAAAGGGACTTACCATCTCCAACAGAAAACACTGTTCACAAATTGCTCCAAACGGCTCTATTGTAGTCCAGCCTTTACTTCAGAGACAAACTTGGTCACTTTGTAACACACGTTATAATGCTCACCTAGCTGCTAGCGTGGCACGCCCTCATACTCTGCTTCTGACTGGCTAGTAGTCCTTACCTAGCTACTGCGCATGTGCGACTCCCAACAAAGATGGAATAGAAGTGAGATCTCATTCTGTAGCTAAAACAGAGAGCTAAACACACAGGGTGAAAATAGGAGCTGCAGCAATGTGCAGTACAATAAAAATATGGTGTTTTTTGAAAATTAAACCATGTTAAACTATTCTGGTACAACCTCTAAATGCAATTATTAACCTGAAAATGAGCATAATATGACCTCTTTAACTTATTCTGGTGCATTTATCGGAATTCAATTTGATAAACTGCATTTTTTCAATGGCATTTTTAATTAAGTAACATTTTATACTTAAATAATCCTTGAATTTTTTAGGTATTTTAAAGTTGCTGTTCTTGTAACACATTAGAGGTTACAGTTCAACTGCCTCATTCTGTGTTATTAAATTGTTAAGAAATTATTGTAAAATTGCAATGGAATGATATGGAAATTTTAATTTAAGGGTAAAACTTTTTTTAAACACTAAGGCCTTGCACTATAATGACTTAGCCTAGCCAAGCTAAATAATCTATCTTAATTAAGTGTTGGATAAATTACCACCACTTTTAAAAAATTCAAACAAAAAACACATACAAATAGTTCTGAATAGTATTAAGTTCATATAACCTCTTGGACCAGTAACTGAACTAGTTATATTTGAAAAGATTGGCCAAAAATTGAGAGGCTTGTAATAGGAGTCAAATGGTGTAACCGGTTACACCATTTGACATTTCAATGTAAAATCAAATTAGTCAGGCATTATAATGGACACATATATCAGCATATGGCCTTGGTGTAAATAATCAAAACACTGTTTTTACACTAAATACAAATATTTATTCAACATAATTTTTTCTATGTTTTTTACTTGGGTCATACCATTTGACATGTGAACCAAAGAACTGAACTTAACCTAAAAATGTCTTATTAACTTATATTTATCAGAGAGTTATTAACCTTGTGATGCAGCAGTTATGCTGATCAGGGTCCTTTTCTCTGATGTAACTTCCTGTCATGTGGTCTTCTTGCTGATTTTAACAAAATGGCACCTTAAATGGTGGTTACACCACTTGACATTTCAGGAAGCTAGCATGACTGACAGGATTCCCTAAATTATTAAAATAAATATCAGCATCATTTTAAAATATATTGGAAATATGTATAATAACCTTTAATTTACGTTAATGCCCAAGTAGTTAATGGGATCTTTTATTAAGAAATTTGACCTTTTTAAGCAAGATAAAAATTTTGGTACAAAGTTTTGACGGTTACACCACTTAGACATTTTTGCCATTAATCGCCAATTATTCTCTTAAAATTAATTAAAACCAAACTCTTTAAAATATGGCCTCTAAAAAAGTAGGTATTAATGTAATTTGTTTGTCTTTTTTTTAAATTAAATGTATTTAAATTTAATTTAACCTTATAGACACAAAAAAATGTGTGTCACGTCATTGACCCAATTATACTGTAATGTATAAAGTATTAATGAGATATAGAGTACATGTATGGTATTGTTATTAATGTAGTTAATGTAGAATGTATGTATATTGGTTTATTATTGATAGGAGCCCAACAACAGCCGTCTACCTCCTCACCTGATTGCTCTGGAGTCATCCTTGCCAGGGTTTTTTGATGACATGAGCTACCTGGACCTGCTTCCCTGCCGACCGTTTGACACAGTCTTTATTTTCTATGTGAGGGCTGGACAGAAAAGCAGCCCTGAGGTAAGGGAACTCACAACAGATTCTGTGAAACAGTATACCGTTTAATGATTGACACGTTTGGCTTGTATTTTAAATGGAATAAAATGGCTTGAATTTAACATACAGATGTTGACCTTAATAGGTGTCGAAAAATCTTTGAATAAGAATGGATGTGTTCTTGTGCTTGGGGTGATTAGATCCTGAGGAATGTGGAGTCATCATCCAGTGTCCAGCCCCACTTCTTGGAGTTCCTGCTGTCCTTGGGCTGGCCTGTGGAAGTGGGACGCCACCCAGGGTGGACGGGACACCTGGATACCAGCTGGTCCCTCAACTCCTGCTCCGACAGCAATGATATACAACAAACAGGTAAGCTAAAAGCTAACTACTGCATTTGATCTGAGGATGATTTTGGACGAATGCAGATCATATGCATCTGTTATTTATCTACATGTTGGGTGTTTTTATTTTTCACTGTAGAGGACGCAGCTACTCCTGAGGACACAGGAGGTTCAGTGTTCAACGGGGAGAAGAAAGTTTTATACTACGCCGATGCTCTAACAGAGATTGCCTTTGTTGTTCCATCTTTAACAGAAAATTCTGGTCAGTTATCACTACCTTAAACACATGTATGAGTTTTTAGATATTGTATATGATGAAAACCCAGTCAGGGATTCAGGGGTGACAGAGTTGCCATTTGTTCTTTGTCGTTTTCCAGAGGAGTCATCAGTGCACAGTGACTCCACAGTGGAGGCCGACACTAACACAGACGTCATGCCTAGTGTACACAAACAACCCAATCTCACACTGGAGCTGTTCCCCAACCATTCTGAAAACCTGGAGTCTGCCAAAAAGGTAAACTTGGCTTATGTTGGTGTATTTGAACTGTATGCAGACAGCACTGATTAGGATTTCTAAATGTTTTATGTAGCGTTTGCTTAAACTCGCCGTGTATTGTGTTATTTCTGCAGCTGAGTCCTTTGGTAAAGACGAAGAGATCATCGACTGGAAAGTCTTTCCCACCGCTGGGTCCTGAGACAAAGGTGTTTGTGGTCTGGGTGGAGCGCTTTGATGATATCGGTAGGCACATCATGTCATGTCATTTGAGATTATAGAAAAATATGTTATCTCTCTCCATAGATTCTATTCTATTTCTTTTTCTAGCATGTTCTCTTGTTCAGTCAGTAAGTTACTCCACACAAAATCTTTTAGGAAGAAGTGTGCAGCCTCTGTAGTCTTAAAAGCTGGCTGTAAAAAGTATGTGACCAGTGGATTGAAGTACATGAATGTCATTGTGTTTGTGTTTTCAGAGAACTTCCCATTGTCTGATCTCTTGGCGGAAACCAGCACGGGCTTGGAAGCTAGCATGAGCAACAGCACTTCCTGCAGGTATTCACAAGTTTAGACTCAAAACACTTTGCGGCCAGTTGAAAATTAGGTGCAAAAATTAAAGAAGAAAAAGAAAAAAATTCTGCAAAACAGCATGTGCTCTCACATGCAAGATAACAAACCGTGCAAAACAGGAAGTACAACATGCAGTGTGTGCAAAAGCAGGCAGAGAAAAAGAACTGTGACAGAGCTGTGACGATGGTTACAAGTGAGAAGTGGCTTAAAGGAAAATTTCGTTTTTGTGAAACCTGAGTCATATGCAAGTTGTTTTGGCCACCCTTTTTAAGGCTGAGATAACATGCTACTCTGCAGCGTCATTGTAAGGACTGTGATAGATTGACATTTCCTGAGGCCACGGATCACAAGCGTCAAACAGATTTAAAATGGCTTGTATTTAACCAAATTAACAATAGCACTTTTGAGAGGGGGTTGTCTGGAGGTGTGAGATATGATACAACATGACAACAGTTTAATTAGTGACCGAACAAATTTTTTCTTGAAAGATAACTGGGTGGTTGGCATTTGTGAAGATTGCTAAATTAACATTTTCTTATTTTCAAAGCAAACTAATAAGCTATTTTGTGCAATTAAAATGCTAAAAATAGCACCAGAGAAGAATTCCAGTCAGGCATGGACCCATTGTCTCTGCCTACATACTTCGTTTTATGTGGCGTGAAAATCTATTGGCATTCACACTGATCTGTCAAGGTACTTGTTACTGGCACTAGAGTATAAATCAGGACGTTATCCATAAATGTGGTGCTTTCATTGTGTTTTGAACTGTGTTTTGTAAAAAATGTTTACAGTAATGAATTGTTGTAGTTTGTTGTAAATCCCCTACATCATCATCCATTGTTTTTCCAATCAATCAATCAATCAATTTGTCACATGAAATAAGATAAAATACAATCCCAGTGTGTGGCCGGGTTGGCTCAGTGGGTAGAGCAGGCACACATACACTGAGAGGTTTATGCCTCGACGCAGAGCTCCAGGGTTCGAATCCCATCTGTGATAATTTCCTGCATGTCTTCCCCCTCTGTCTCCCCTTTCTCACCTAGCTGTCCTGTCAAACATTAAAGGCGGAAAACCCAAAAAAATAATCTTTAAAAAAATATATATATATACATACAATCCCAGTGAAACGTAATCCTTGTCAGATCCTTCAATGTGTGCATTAAAACGCTGTAATAATAATAAATATATGTGTAACTGTTCCTGCTGCAGGTCAGGGTTACTAGAAAAGGACGTTCCTCTGATCTTCATACACCCTCTGAAGACGGGACTCTTCAGGATCCGGCTGCACGGAGCTGTGGGTAAATTTGGCATGGTGAATCCCCTGGTGGACGGCATGGTGGTCAGCCGCAGAGCACTAGGTAATGGCTCATGTGGCTCTCTCTTTGTTTATCCCTCCCTATCATTCCCATATCCTTTTTTTTTCCTCATCAGAAAGAAAAGAGACAACAAGTCTTAGTGCATAACCGCTTTTCCACAGGGAATCTATCAGGATAATTGATGAGTTTACTAATATATTAATATGCACACATATATTCATGGTTGGCATTTGAGTTTCAAATGCATGGAAAATAAACTCTATTTAATCTGTTTATATTGTTTTTTTAATGCATACGTTATGGTTATTATTATTTGTATTCTCAAGATGAACTTGTATCAGCATGCACATAGGCTACACACGCTACAGTCAGTTCAATTAAGAGAAAAAGCAAGTGGAAATGTTTAGCAATACCATAAAATAAATACTTTTAAGCATTTATCTATGTAATACCACTCTTGGCCAACAGATGGCAAAGTTGGAAGCTATGTTTAATGGTTGCTTTGGCTTTACAAAAACATAAATGTACAAGAGTAAATGTTTTTTTTTTTTTTTTCCCTTTACTCAAAGCAGTAAGTAAAATGTTGAAATGTCATTCCCGCCCTAATGTTTTATCTTCACTAAGTTTTATCTCATTTTTAAAGTTCATTAGTTGTTATAAGATTCATCCATTTCATGAAATGCCTTTGTACACTGTCTCCAAACTGTCCTATTTAACTACTCTGGCCTGTGTTTATTTCCCCCTCCCAGGGTTTCTTGTGCGCCAAACGGTCATCAACGTGTGCCGACGGAAGCGTCTGGAAAGTGACTTGTACAACCCGCCTCACGTGAGGCGGAAGCAGAAAATAACTGAGATTGTTCAGCGTTACCGCAACAAGCAACTGGAGCCTGAGTTTTACACCTCGCTGTTCCACGAGGTGGGGGAGGGAAAGCTTCACCTCTAACCCCCCCCCCCTGCCCTGTCCTAACACTGACTCCCAAGCGCACACGACAACACACACACACACACACACACACACACACACACACACACACACACACACACACACACACACACACACACACGCTCTTGTCCTATACTCCTACACCATTTACAACTTTGCGTACACACACACACACACACACACACAGAATCTTTATATTTATACCGTACTGTTTTGTTATTTATATGAATACATATATCAACACTGTCTGCCTTTGACTCTGAGAGCAAAGTGTCAAAAACCATGCCAAGGTGGAAAAAGCTGCATTTCTGTGTGGCAGCCACTCATTGAAGGTTTGAATGGCTATAGTTCAACAGTGACTGTGTCTCCTCATTTAGGTTCATGCTTTGTGGCAAAAGAGTTTCTGCTTGTCATTAACTGCAATACAATAGTTACACTGTTGGCCTTTCTGAAATTGTAAAAAGTTTGTCCTTTAAATCCTGTGATATAATTGAATTTAATGATAGTTTGGTAATACAGAGGTGGATTTTTGCCAAGGAGATAAACATGTAAGCGTTCAAAAAAAAGGCAAGGCAAGTGGCTTCAACAGAACAAAGAAATGATTGACGACATTAATCCATGATCTAATTTTACAACTAATTGTCATCTCAGTGCAGATACCTACTAAAGTCTTCCTCGTGCGAACACACATTCGGCCATCACAGCAGCTGACTGAGCACACAGATATCGCTGTTTATATATTTTTTATTTTCCAGATGATTTTTTTTGGGACTCCTGTGTTGTATTACTGTATGTGGATGTCATTTTTGACACATGCACTGTCTCTGTGCCAGTCTGAAAGTCATCCTATCTCAACACAGCCACTGCACTGTTTGTGTACGTACGCGTGTGTGTGTCTGTGTGCACGTGTGTACACGTACGTGGCCACATGTATGTTTGTTCAGCCAGTCAAATCATTTACACTACAAGGAGTCAATAGTGACCCCTAAAAATTTAAAGAATGATAAATATTCCCGGTCAAGACATAACCCTAGAACTAGTTTACTCCTAATGCTTGGTTTAAGTTTACTGATGAGGGTAGTTGGAGAGCTCCCAGAGTTTGCATTTGATGTTTGCAGGGCTAATATGAAATGATCACAAAGACATTTTTAGGTTTGAAGTATCTGCCTATACCAAACCGAACTATAGCACAGTTGAAGTGTCTTGCTCCTCCAAACAAATCTATGGTGATGTATTCAAAGGCCAAATCACTCAATGTAGCTAACAGCATTATATACAGCTTGAATTTTGGCTGGTCTGAGCTATAATATTTTTTTATTTTAAACCCAAAAAGAAAATCTTTAACTTGTCAGATATATTCGGTTTGGATAACAAATGTGCAGCTTTGCCTTCACACGTTTTAGTAAATTTTTTTTTTTTTGCTTCACTTTATTTTCTCACTTCTGTTTACTCAAACTGTACTTTGGTTTTTAGATTCAAGCCCTCTCACTGTCTGCCTGTAACAATGTGAATTTATTTATCACAGAGATTGAACAGGGCAAACACCTCTAGTTTCTTTGTTGTATTGGAAAGTCTTAATGCACTGAGCACATTTTATGTTTATTTTCTATTCCCTTTGGTTACCTTACATGTCCTTTTGTACTTTTGTGCATTTTGAAAGAAAACCCTGCTGAAGGAAGTTTTATCTTGTGAAATATGAATGAAGAAGAGGCGTCATGGAGTTTTTAACCTATCATGTCTAATTGTGTGACTCACTTTTTATGACGGTGCTTTATGCACATGCCTTTATTTGGAAGGAAAAAACTACATTAAATATGCTTCAGAGAAACTACATACAATCAGTCATACATTGTATCCTATGTTACTCCTCTGATGTTTGATCATATTTAAAGATTTGCCATGTACAGAAGCAGAGGATAATATGTAAATATATGATAGTGTAAGGCATTTACAAGTTGTCTGTTGCATTCCACATCTGAGATGGCGAGAAAAAGTTATGTATGCAATTATGTGTGGGAGCATCATGGGTATTGAATGTAACATGCATCAATTAAAACTATTATTGACATTTTAATTTTTCCCATTGCTAATATTTGACTTTTTGTAAACCCGATGCCTATGAGGAATACAATTTCACTTTTTAATATTTAATTGATAGACTTTGTTTCCCTTCTAGAAGCGATTTAGCCTCTAGATTTAGATCTCAATTGCCTTTAGTGAGTTAGAACAGAAATCACACCTGAATAAAATGCAGACATTTCAGTTATTCTGTTATAAATATTTTTAACACAAACAATGAATGTGGCCTGTGGCAGAACAGTGGTCTGGTGTATGAGTGTAGTGAAACAAGCCGGAGATGATCATGATAAAACAGCCAACAGCCCCGGTTCAAGACTTCATACAGTCTATGGTCAAGACATACTATAGGTGCCAGCAGGTGTGCCTCCATGCCCTGAAGCTGTAATGAAATATTAACGTGCTGTAACCTAAAATATTATTTTTACTCTGTCTACCATAACGGCGAGTCTTGTATCATGTAAGCTTAATAAATCAAGCTTTTCGCTTTCCTTCTTTATACACTAACAAGGATTAATACTGCACCAACCCATCCATGATCCAGACGACAATAATTTTCGGATTTCCTGGGACTCCAGCAGCATATTAGGCACGAGACTCAAATGAGCCCGCGTTCGGAGTCAAGGTACGAGTAGTAGTAGTAGTAGTAGTAGTAGTGCTTCTTTAACACATTACAAATTAAAGTGGTTTCTAGACATTTTTGTGTTTGTGTTACCCGTTTTGAAAGGAGTTAATCAGATTACCTGTGCTCGTTGTACCTCTATCCACCAGAGGGCGCCTTCCTCTTAAAATTACTTGCTAACGCTAGCTACAGGTGGGATACTATTTTGACAGGTAACTGCGAAATATTTACCTGACTTACTCAACATTATTTAAAAATGTTAAATATTTAATAGAGTTAAAGGTCGTCACTCTTAATTAAATCCTAACTTTAAAATAAAAGTCTAGGTACATTTTTCATAAAACATGAAAGTCATGTCTGTCTAGCTAGCTAGCTAAGTTGCTAGCATACCGTATATATTTTTTGACTAGGGAGGGATGCTAACATTTGAAATGCTGTATAAACATAAATATTAGCTGCCATTTTAATCTTTTAGAAATATATAGCTACCACTTAACGTTTGCCTGACAGTAATGTGTCCATCTTACAAATCACATTCATTGTTCAAAAGGGCAAAAATGCAAAATCGTGACAGTGGGACTCAGTTTAGGACTTGGTGTGCAATGTTACTGTAGCTAAGCTATTTGTTTGAATCTTTTATTTCATGTTTTGATATATTTATATGGGTTTAAAGTGTGTTTAAGGCATTCCCTAGTAAGCAGGCTGAGTTAAGTGCAGCTTTAATTTCTAGTTCTTGCACGATATATTTATTGTTTCTTTTGGAGTCACTCATTTAATATTCCCAGTGTCATTGTGGCAGCTACTGAGTTTACTTTACAATATATTGTGATGTTAAATTTTCTGTAGATTGTGCAGTACTACAATGTAAGCTACAATAACCACCTTCGGGTACAGATAGCTATACCTGTAGGCCTATCTGTGAACGTGTTGTTTGTTTGTGTGCTCACTGCAGAAGTGAGCTGTGGCTCCTGTGTGTGTCTCTGGCGCTGGGTCCCTCCTCCTCCAGTATCCAGTCTACTGTTGCCTCGCTCGCTCTCAGCTGGTGTAGCGACCACACAGCCAGGCTCTCAGCTTGTTGTTTGGTACTTCTGGTGAACTTTATCTCCGGCGTGTGTGCTGCGTTGCGCATCACTGCTCGTGAGGGTTTTGGAAAACGTGCTGCTGCAAGATGGACTGAATTGCAACAACTCGGCAAAGTGTGGATACTTAGAAAAAAAGAAGAGGTATTTCTGTAGAGAGCAACCTTTCTGAGGGTTGAATTACCATCATGGAAGAGGACGACGGGCATCATGAGAACGGTATCCACGCCACCAAGGACTCGGACCGACAGCAGCGGCTCAGGCTTTGTGTTTTAAATGAAATACTCAACACCGAGAGGGATTATGTTCGGACATTGCTTTTCCTCCAGTCGGTAAGTTTGACATAACCTTTCATGTTGCTTATGTTCACGTTCCGCTCTCTCCTTCACGGGAAGAAAATTAAGCCAACCCCTAGTGATACATTTTACAATTCAAGTTTGTCTTTCCTTTTGACAAACATACACGTCTCGTGCGTTGTATTAGACAACTGGTGACATTTTATGAAGTTATAGGCTACACTCTTCAATTCGGCATATATACAGTACATTAAATGTCACACGTTGCAAGATATAATACACTTTAATAGTTGCCCCCGCTGTAGCTTACTGGCTGGGTATGAAGAGAAACCACCAACAACGTGTATTGAGTTTGGCCTGAAGTTCTGTACACCCAGAGTAGCTTCTCTGTTTTGTATCTAATTTTGAATCCCGTTTTATTGTTGTATAGTAAACATTCTGCAGAGTTAGACACACCTTGCAGTTTTGGTTGACAGCCTGTGTTTGCGGCATAATGTGGTTTTCTTCATACAGACTTTGATTTGACAGCTTTATTCTGAGAAGGCAGCCTTCTGGAGATGTTATACGCATAGACGTAGCTGTGTCTAACTTGCTGCATCTTAGCCTAATTTTATCATTGAAAATATGAAGGAAATGTGAGAAAAATATTCTTATGCAAATTTGTTACAATTTAGGCATGGTGTTTTCCGCATGGGCATGAATGCTGGGGGGCGGGTGGCATAATTCACACCTCTCCATTGTGTGTTAAAGCTCAGGCTCAAACTAATCAAAGGAGAGCTCGATCCACACTTGGTTTGCAAATAAAAAGATGTTCATGAGCAGTCACCACACCTCCCTTTTCCCAGACAGAGATAAGAAACCATTAACGCACAGCTACTTATTCACTCATTGTACATCAGCTGCCTTTGATAAATGGACGTACTGGTAATTGTACACACTCCTTTCAGCCACCAACACAGTGCCAGTATAGATGGCTCCCACCTGCCGGAAACTATTCAATTAGTCACTTCTCCTTGTCATTTTTGTTGTCTTTCTCCTCCCCTCATCCTTGCCTTGTCATCTGTGGTGTCATCTGTGGTGCTTGCACAGTGCAGGTGGTTTCTGCTTCCAGCTGTGACAAAGTCAGTGTGTGGTTAACTCAAAATTGGCTGCATTTAATGTGACACGATTAATGTGACATTGTTAGAATGCTTTATTGCTTGCTGTAGGGAAATTGCCTCTTTTGTTGCCATCTCCACAACAAGGGCAAATGTTAGGGTCACTTACAAAACATAACCCAAAACTGGCAGGAATTCAGGCTATTCTTACTTACTTTGCCATACTGACTCGAAGGTTGGCAAGGCAACTGTTGATTGTTATGTTTTACTTGCTGTTTCATGAATGAATGATGCAAATGATTCTGTTCATTTTCTAGTTTCAACATCTAGCATCAAGCATTTTTCAAACATGGTCATGGTTCCCTCTTTCTCTTGTGCTGTCATGCGTTAAGGAAACTTCCTCAAAAATTCTTGAAATAGTTCTGTTCATCTGTACAGACAGTTAACACTAGCATAATGTTACGAAGATACCAAATGATCATATCTAACTTCAAGTCAGTGAAGTATTACTTTACTACTCCAGATTATACCCATATGATATAGCTTCAAGATGATACATGCAACCAAGCCTGAACTCATTTACTTAATGTATTTAAATTCTACAACATTTGGGGGCCAATCTCGGTGGTACTGTTTTCTTTCACAGTTACCAGGAAGCAGCCATTGCTTATCTTCTGTTACAAGACAGACCAAGCAGCAGAGGGCCCCCCCACCAAACCCAGTTCTGACACGATAAAGACACAGCCCCAATGATTTATTAGAGAAGTCTGGGAGCCTTTTCCTGTGAACATCTGAAAGCTGTCAGTACCAGTGCCCTCCACCATGCTCCTCCCCGTCGTCACATCAATTGGCATGTCTTGATTTAAGCCATACGGTGTGTAGCCAGAGGGGAGTCGGGGGTTGAGAGATATTCTGTTATCACCTGTGTCTTTGCATAGAATGCCCTTTTGGGAAGCTAAGGATGGTATACTAATTCAACTCTTTCACATTCACAGTTTGATAGTAAATGCTTCTTTCTGGTACTCAATACTCAAAACAGTATTGAGTACCAGGGTAGACTGTTTTTTAATGTATCAAAAAATGTATCTTGTTAACAAGTGTTTCTGTAGGCTGGAATAGATCCCTAAGATTGCCCTCATTACTAGTCATCTTCACATATGGGCACTGTGTAAACAAGCCTTGATGCCAAAGAATGCTGCTCTGTATTAATGTACCCTTTATATGATCGTATATGTTGTGCGTGCATTTAGACCATTCCAAAATCCACTGAATCTCCATATGGAGGACTTTGTGGCATCAGGACTCAGTGGCTTAGATTGCTAAGGGACAAGAGAAATAATACATATCAGTCCTCCTCCACCAACACCAATCGTCTTCAAATCCCTCCCATGCTCTCCGTCTAGGGTCCAGCTGATTCTGCTCCCCTTCCCTAAGTGGGAGCTGAGGCTTTGTCACCATGCAGCTCACTGTGGTGTTGATAAGGAAAATCTGGCTGTGGGAACTGAGAACATTTGGGTTCAATAAAGATATAGAGTGGTTCAGGGTCGGGGGTAGGTGGGTTGGAGATGCATAGTCCCTCAGTGTGAAGACGCTAAAGCAGTGATGGGGAATGAAGAATGCGATTGGTTATAGAATAGAATCCGATTGTTCTCTAAGCAGTTATTTATGTTTCCAAGACTTAGTTTTGTAAGGGATGTTTTTACACATATTTGACTGTCTGCTTTTTATTAGTCTCGCATTGCCAGACCTTCCTCCACAGTGCTGCGGAGGAGGGTCTGGCTAGTCCACACAGCATTCCGGGATGGGAGAAAAACGTGCTCCGGTTTATTGGCATTTCTTTAAACCAATCCCAATCGTCATGGGAGGTGTTAAGCGCCGGACGGAGCCACGGTGCCGCTGCAAAATAGCCTCAGGAAGGAACTTGTTTTGGTGGAACATGTGTACGTTTAAAAGTTGTTTTAGTCATGCAACAGAAAACTCAGTCGACAGATAGTCTAGCTAGCTGTCTGGATTTACCCTGTAGAGATCTGAGGAGCAGTTAACCCTAGTCCTCATAAATCGACCGGAGTTTAAAATTCCAACACAAAGTGGAAGGTAACAGACATCCGGCCAAAAAGAGCGACATCCGGCGGAATTTCCGGCGGCACCGGAGCCATCCTTGAAGTGGAACGTCATAGATAGAGACTAGCTTTTTTATCAACCTGCCTCCTCTACTTCAGTTAGATTCTTTTTCCAGAATGCCCTTTGCCAACAGATAATGTTTGATAGCTATATTAAAGAGTTATACGTGAACATGGGAACATGGATAGTTGTTAAAAAAAATTCTACGATGGTTAAGGAACTCTTTTAAAGTAAAAAAGTAGATAAAGATAAAGTAGGTGCTAGACAGTGAGAGGTGTTTTCCCCAGTCAAGAAACTGTACCTACGACTGAAAACGCAACATGGATTGAGAATGCAATGCTTTCTGGTCTCCTGATGCCACTGTCCTATATGGTGAACTTGTGGAACTGACACCACAGCATGACCAAATGTTAATGTATAGATCACTGTAACAATTTCTGCTGTCACACAGGAGATATCAGGACGTTTTAAGTCCAAAATACATTACCATAGCCAACTGTTAAGGATTTTTTTTTTTTTTTGTAGACCCCCTCATCTTCTTTCTTATCTGTGGGCATGTTGACAATTGTGTTTTCCTTGGGATGTCAAGGACAGAAATTGAACAGTGTCAGATTGAATGGCAGCTCGCTGTTGGCCGCCCACATGTCTCTCTATTGCCCCATCACTGATTTATTTTCCATCTCTCTTTGTACTCTTCCACAACCTCCTGGATACAGAATCCCCATACAGAATCACATCTCTCAATCGCAATGATTGCAAATGACACATAAAAGAGATGGTTATCCGGCTTTGGCCTCTCATGCATGTCACTCTACTTCACTGGCAATTACCAGCGCCAACAAGCTTATCCAATGTGCTGGGGAGGGTGGGAGGAGAAGGGGTGAGAAGGGGGTTGGAGGTGTGAAAAGAGGGATTAGAGGATTCAGTTTTCAATGTGAATCTCCCAATCTATTGCCTCTTTCAGGTGGAGTGGAATCGGTCTCATCCTTTTTCAATTCCACGTTTATGGTGATGCTATTTTAAGGCTTTTGTTGAAGCAAATTCCCTTGTTTGTGTCTGAATTGATCATTTCTCAGTGCCATAGATTAGTGGGGATTTTCTTCAGGGAAGCGCTTTGTTGATTTAATCCACGCAACTGGATTTCCCCCCGTCAGGATCCACCCAAATGTAGACCATCTCTGACTATGACAGGAGTACGGTCAGTGGCGTCGTACCCAGTAGAAGTGAGGGATTTTCTTTTAAAACCATAAAAAAAGGAGGGTCTGCAAACTGCTGTTGCTTTATTTTGACTACACTTACCCATGTTTTAGTAAATCCTGTCAAGTTAGGACAACAGTGGAATCTTGTGGCCAATAAGTTAGTCAGCTTTTGACCTTCCTTCTTAATTCTGAGAAGTGTGAGACTGAGAGAAGGGTGACCAGGAAGGTCTCGTCAGGCTGCGCGGTATAATAGGAAACATCTGGAAACCCTGCCCTCTGTGACCCTTGCTTTGGGCCACACACAAGTGAGATTACACATGTCTAATACTGATCTGTGTTTGTGTGGATAAATGTAATATCATTTTTTTTTTGGTATGTGACTGCACGTACACTTTATAGCCGCAGTTTTTTCACACCGCTTTCTCTTCTTTTGCTGTTGTTGACTTTTAAATACACCTGTAGTTACTGTTGACAAGACTTGCTAAGCAACGTGGCACATGCACATTCATACAAACACATTATCCGACTGGTGCCCAGGAAGACAGACATGCAGGAAGCCAGCCTTGAGCTTCCTCACCAAAGTTGAGCCTGTGTCTACCTCTTTCCTTTCTTTTTTCTCCGCTCCATCTCTCCAGCCCTCCCCACTTGGTGGGAAAGACCAGCATGAAGTTTCTCTGGGCTGGGGGGGGGGTAAATAGCTTCAGATTCTAACTCTCATCTTGGCCACAACGCTAGTGGTTTTAGTTCACTGCACCTCAGCCCCACTGAAGTCATACAAACACAAAAACATCACATGTATATAGCAAGAGTGAAGGGGAAAAAAACAGCCCATGGAGTCCTAACAGCAGGTATAACAGTTACTATGGCAGACTGCTGGGGTTTTTATTATTACTGGGCTTTAAACTCTCTACTGCTGCTTAGTAAGACTTGAGAGATGGGGTACAGATACAGAGTCTCGTCATATCTTGTAATTTCCAGATTAATCAAACCTTTTTAAACCTGAAGGTGATATGAAGTTGAAACAGATGTGCTGGCGTGGAATGAAGCAAAGGAGAGAGAACTAAACATTTTGGTATAAAAATATTGTGCCCTTCCATTTGATTAATCATGCTAGATGTTATCTACAGGCTTTGGATTTTTGTTAGAGTTCAAAACAACATGTCTGACTTGTTTTGTGGGCCATCTGTTCCCAAACCTGTGCCCGTTGTCAGAGACATTTGCACTCTCAGACCTGTAGCGTTACCTTAACCTGAGGTCAATGCATAAACCACTGCTTTAACTTGCCACTGTGCGCCCTCCCATCTTACACCGCACAATTGGTACCTTGCAGTGCAGCTTTTACCACACAGTGCCAGACTAACTCTTCACAATGCAGAGTGTTACATAAATGGGGGTAAATGCCAGTTTCCAACTTAATCTTAGTGCTTTTTTTAGTCATGTGTGTTGATAAGCCATTTCTTTGAGGCATAAGGCTGCAGCAGGAATTTTAAGAATTCAAGTTAACAAGTCTAAACCACTGTAACACCCGGAGGCAATGATGTCAAAAAAAAAAAATAACACCTCCTTCCCTCCACCAGATATGCTTTCAAATTGTTACAGCTGTGAATTAGCATAGGAGAGAAGTACGTGATCAGTGTGAAAGGGTGGCTTTTGTGAATGTTGACTTAGTTGTCCTTCTGAATCTAAAGGTGTGTGTGGAAAGTCACGAACCAGAAGTCATTAGTCTTCACTGTGTCAAGTATCAGACCACGCAATGCCAAGAATGCAGAGCAGAGATACTTTTCAGATGCACTGTTTGGTTAACAGGGATCTTTTTATGACTAGAGCAAACACCAAATAAGAGACACTACCACTGTGTATGTGAGAAGCTCTGTGAAGTGCTCGTCAACAGGCTGATATATGATACAGTGGATGACCTGGCCTGAATTGTAATAGCGCGGCAACATGAGATCTCTAATGTCCCTTGGAGAATCCAACCTGGACAAAGTTGGGACATGTAGTTTCTCAGGGGAGATACTGGGTGCAGAATATCAGAATATCTTGAAGGGTGAATGAAAAGGATGGATGGATACCTGACTTGGCCATAGACTTTCCCCCGGGGAGCTTCTTATTTGGTTTACGAACTGTGGCAGCAGGCTTACAATGTTTGTTTGCTTTCTCAAATACAACCAGATGTGTGGCTTCTTTTAGGGTCGGAGGTCATTTACCTCGTGGAAAAATGCTGACAAACAAAACGACCGTAGAACAACTTTACACAAAGCTTCTTGGATGTAGAGAATATGGAAAAGAGGTTTGATAAAGCCTGGACTGCTGATGTGTTGCCCGATCAGGGTGGGTCAGAGTAAAGGCCTGTGTGCTGTCCAGCCAGGAAGCTGCTCACAGGACACAATGGGACAAAGGAGTGTCTCACACACACACACACACACATCACACACTACCCAACACAATCCTAAGGCCCCGTCCGCACATACCAAAACAATCTTTTTTTTTTACCCGTCTTCCCTGGATTCTTTTCAAGAATAGTTGCGTCCAAACGAATCCACTTGTAAATGACTCAATACGCTACTTCATAGTCCAGGCCTATAGGCGGCGCTGTTTCTTCTACAGAAATTCACCAAAAACGGAGAAGAAGAGCATAGTCACTTCCACTTCAACAACGTTCTCTTAATACATCCATGGACTATAATACCTTTCACCACTGCCGCCGCGAGAAAATGTCTTTGTTTACATTGTATAATGTGCTGTTGGATTGCTTTTTATTTTGCATGATTGCAGCGCGCTAGTAGCGAGCTCTAACATCGGCAGTCAAACAAACATCAATGATCCATGAATGATGTCTTTTTAATAATCTATACGTTTTTCTTGCAGTAGCCTTTCTACAATAAGCCGTGATAAAAGTAATCCGTTCAAGGAGTTTATAAGCAGACATATTAGCTAGCTAGTTGATAAGTTAACTACTTCCACTTTATAAACAGATAGCCATAGCAGCTAACGTTAACGTTACTTCGCTGCTGGAGTGGTCAGCTACTTTAGCGATGTTTAACATTGGCTACATAACGTTACCAATATATCTTGTGTAGAATCCAGAGGGAAGGGTCAGGGAGCAGAGACACAGTATTTAGATGATGTGAACTGGTTTGACCACGGAGATGGGACATGCTCGCTTAGCTTCACCGCAGTTGTGTGCGTCAGCGGCCGTGGGAGAGGGTGTAAAAGAGGGGTGTGGCGATGACATCATCAATACGGATCCGTATTCACCATCCATACGAAGCCAAACGAGAGCCGTTTTCGGATTTTTTCACCCTGAGACCAGGTTTCAAAAAAGTGCGTTTTCAGGCAGTGCGTTTGCAGGATTCGTCTGGACGGTCGGCCCAAACGATGCAAAAAAACGTTTCCGTGTGGATGGCCCCTAAAAGTAGGCCTTCTTTTGTCTTTCGTTCCATGGTAAGCAAGCAGTTTCACAAATCTATTTTGAAGTGGACTGATCAAATCCATCTCATTTGAAATGTTTTCCTCTAAATAAAACTGGTGTCCAGTTATCCAGAGTGGATCAAGTGGACTTACTAATGTAAGATATGTGCACCGGTGGGAGATGTCGCTATGAATGGCGCTTCCTTTCCAGTTCATTCTTGTCTCTTTCATCCATTACTTTGGTCTGCAGACTCAGGTCTTAAAGTAGCATTATCACTCTGACAGACTGTTGGTTTATGTGTTGTGCCAGAACTGAATGAAAAGTGTGTCTAATGATGCCTTGTTCAGCGTAAGCATGCCAATAGAGCGTACTGTGTGTGACAGCCTGAGTGAGAGGTGGAACGATGTAAAAGTGGTGGGAAGATGCATGGAAGACAGAACACTGCTGGATTAACTTTTCTAGCTAATTACCACGACTACGAACAAAGAACATTTACACAGTTGAAAACAAAAAAAGGCGTATGCTGTAATTTTCTTGCCACTTTGTTAAACATTAGCTCTCAGATAAACCGTTTCCCTTTACCAGTTAGTGGAGATCTTTGTCTATTGATGTTATTTAACCCCACAAGTTAAACAGGCTGATGACTGTTGTTATAAGTGTTCACAACAGCTGCTGACAAATTCTTGGGGCTGGTTGCTGAAGGGCTTTTATTTTTGGCATTTGCTCAATGTGATGACATTTTTTGCCAACTAACATGGCATGATTAAAGGCTTGAGTCATACATGCTTAAGCTGTTCCTGTGATGATTTTGTTCTCACATGCTGACAGGAAACCTTTAGGAAAGGTACTACGTTTGACGTAATGAATTACCACAGCCAGAATTTGGATTTTCTTTTGTTGCCTCCAGCTGGTTTACATAGCCCTTTACAGGATAGATATGTAACAGAAAACAACACCTGTGAGTGAATGGAGCCCTTTTTTTTTATTGCGATTTTACCAGGGCTGTTGTCTCTTTTCATCATATGATCACATATCTCTCTGCTGTACTTTTGCTTAAGATGAAGCATTGTGATAATGATCCTAAGCATCACTTCCAGAAGTGGAAACTAACACAAGTCGGCCTTAGTGTCTGCCAAAATAAGATATCGAGAAATAATGTAGGTCAGTTGCATCAGTGTTTTCAGAGCTAGAATAATAAGACTTTTTTTTTTTTTCAGACAGAGAAGGCTCTAACTAGCTGCTGTCTGTCCGTCCATTAAAATGCTCATATTATGCTCATTTTCAGGTTCATAATTGTATTTAGAGGTTGTACCAGAATAGGTTTATGTGGTTTCATTTTCAAAACACACCATATTTTTGTTGTACTGCACATTATTGCAGCTCCTCTTTTCACCCTTTGTGTTGAGCTCTCTGTTTTAGCTACAGAGTGAGGCATCACACTTCTATCCCATCTTTGTTTTGGAGTCGCACATGCGCAGTAGCTAAGTACTGCGCAGTAGCTACTAGTTAGAAGCTAGCGTTGCTAGCGGTTAGCCACCTCGTTCTCAATGGCAAAACACTGCTACAACGCACACAAGTTCACCCTAATCTACAAAAGAAATTGTATAGAACTACTTACGTGTCCCTCGTCTGCTGGTATTCCACGCCCTCGTTTAGAAGAAGTCTCCCGGCTAATCCTGCCGTGTACTGACCGAAGTTGGAGAAACTGCTAGCTGTGGTTAGCACACACCAAATGCTTCGGCCAATGACCTAGACGGCCCTGCCAATTTTGACCAGCTCACCCAGAGACTGAAGGCAAGATACATTTAGAAACCCAAATATCTAACTCAAAACAGCATAGATGTTTTTTCCAAGTTTGTATGCACGTGGAAGCACCAGAGACACAAATATATTTTTTTTTTTTCATAATATGGGCACTTTAAAAAATAAATCTCTATCAAGTTGTTAAATACGGTCTTAGTCAGATCTAGTGGGTGTTTTCTATGATCTTCCCCCCCGCTTTGCCAAATGACCATTATTGTGTAGTATGGGACACTAATTTGGTTCTTTCCACTATTTTCTCTCTGTCTGTGCCCTTGACACTGTTTATGTCTGCACAGCTGAATACAAGGTGTGGCATTCTTAGTTTTGCTTGGTTATGTCACGTACAGTATATGAAAGCAAACGCATGATTTTTTTTCTCAAACACACAGGTGTTATGGAAACTATAGAACATTTCTAACTGTATGTAGCTTAAATGATCAGCTGCGCTACATCTTTGTCTGGAGCTGGACTTTGGTCTGTCGGAAGCTTCACGTATCTCTGATGGCTCACTCAACACCATACTCACCACACTCTGATCCAGTCTGTGATTCCCTACGTCTGTCAGCACCAAAAAACTTGCGTCCAAAACGTCCAGATGGCCTCTGCAATCTGGTCCATGATGTTATCTCCTGATCACCACATGTCACCCCTCAACGGGAACGTCACTTAGAAAAAGGATCCACGGACAAATCTGCGCTGAGCATCAAGCACTGGCAGAGATGAAATCAGGGTATTACTTAGCCGAGATTTAAGATGAACGTTCCCTGTGAAGACAATGCAATTTCAGCAGTGGAGACTTAAATAAATAAACATGTCAAATATAGATAAGGTTAGACCATTTAACAGCTATTTACATCTACATTCTCACAAGGGGAGTAAGTGAGAACAAGTGTTGCATGCTTCTGTCTTTTGTTCTTATAGATGTATAATGAGTGACAGAATTGCAAGTGAGTCTTTTATTGTGTGACAGAAGCTGAAAAAGTGGAGATATCATAGGATATTTATAACACATGAATTATGTGCAGCCACTGTGAAAGCGGGAGCATTAAGCTAACTTAGATGGTAAAAATTGCCCCTCAGTTTTACATCATCAGCGACATACCAACTTGTCCAATCAAAACAAAACCTGCTCAGAGGTTTCAAATGTTTTTGCAGCAGTGACACCCTTTTGAAAGCAGAATTTTGATGGATTGAAAAGGCTTTCTAAGCCAGATCCAGGCTGAGAGATTTTTCACTGCAAGTGTTATTGAAAGTTTGTATTTCACATATTCATCATCATACATGCATTAATGCAACAGAGCTAATTAGGGCTTGATGAGTGGGCAGTCTTTAACAGGAAGTATCTGGTCATTGCTGTCGTCTGCGGTTGAGACACTGCCACATCCCCCTGTAGGGTTTAGTTTCCGCCCATGTGGGCTACTCAAAGAGCCCTAAACTTTAAAGTCCTTTAAAGCGGAAGTGAGTGAGAGTGGGAAAAGAGAAAAAAATGGACAAGACTCAAAGAAGACTTTGTGTTTTGGCGATTGGCTCTGCCAAAAAGGGTTTCTCTTGGAATACAGCGAGAGACTGGTTGGCGGGTGAAGGGGAGCTGAGGGAGTTTTTGGAGGGTTGGGGAGAGATGTGAATTACGGCTTCAGAGAGAAAGTAGTCTGCGAAAGTTTGCTGGGGTCCCTCATTGTGGCAACGCCGCGGGCCATTCTCTGGCTCCGCTGCACTCAGGCCACAAAGAGGGGATTTCTTCATTTATTTATTCAATTTCATGCCATGTCGACCCCAAAATGGCCCCCATTCCCTCTCCAAAGCTGCCCTGTCCCCTTTTGTGGCTAGCCACCCCAATCCTCTCCCCAAAAAGAGAGACCCTTAATGGACGCATTGTGTTTAGCTTGTTGTTGTTTTCTCTTTGATAAGGAGGGGTAGAGAGTTTGAGGCTGGTGACCTGAGAACTTGCATAGAAAAGTCCTGAATCTGTGGATCTGGGATTCTGTTTAAGGGTTGTTTCAGTAGGTATGGGAACCGCAGCGAATTCAAAAGGGGTTCTCGAGGCCTGCTGGAAAACCCTGACAAGTTGATATACAGGGTCGCTTGTGAGATATCTGAATTGAGCAAGATGGCCCAGCATTGTTGCTGAATGCTGATGTAGCCACGGGCAATCAAAAATAATGCCCCAGTTTTGTCCCCATCGTTGCCATCTTTAGTGTCATTATGGAGTAGCTGCTAGAATGAGCGAGGCCTCCTCCCAAAGAAGATAATCAAGTTTTATATTTGAAAATTAAAGCAATGATGTGCTTAGGATGGTGCAATCTGATAAACGGACTAATTCAGTAATGAGCTGCTCTATTAAATGACATTGCATGCAAATTTGGAAGTAAAAGGAAACATAATCCATTAGGTCAATGTCTCATCTCAGTTATTCTCTTCCTCCAGGTTACACAAGAGTATGTTTACCAAATGTCTGTTAATGAACATGACTGAACTGATTTCAAGTGAATGACACTGCACATTGGCATATACAGTGTGTGCCATCTGAATCCAAATTATAATATCGACCTCTTTGCCTTGTAGGTCAAAAAGCAATCTAAAGTCCAATGTTTCAAAACTAACATACAAATATCTTGTTGATTTTTCGGTCGCTGCTAGTTTTGTTTTTGCCTTTTGTCTATATGCTGTGTTCAGACTCCGCTACAATCAGGAAGTGTCTTTTTTTTTTGTTTTTTAAGAGCAGATACAATAAAAAGGGGAGTTCATACATATCTGACTGCTTGAATTTGTTGATGAAAACCATTTATAGTAAATTATAATATCATAATGAGGTGATGCATCGTTGATGTTGAAATTGAATCATGAGACCAGTGAAGACTCACACCCTTTTTTTTTTTACTGAACCCTCATTTATTAAGTTTATTGTGTATTTCAGGAGAATGAAACTGATATTTTTTAGCACTCTACAATTTTTTTTTATAAAATATTAGAAACCCCTTTCAGTATAATGCACTCAAGTACAATGCCACCCCAGCTTTATGAAATGTCAGTCAAGGTGCCAGGTTTCTCACAGACATTCATCTATCCAGTAATTCCTGTTTAATATGGATAGCCTTTGCTAAATGTAAACAAATATCCAAATTAAAAGGATCCTCCCCACCTGACTCAGAGGGACCCTTGAGGCAACATCCCCTGCCAACAGTGTGACAGCAGCTCCAACAGCTTTAAACCAATCTGCATGACCGTACGCCTGACTCACTCCCATGTTGCAACCTGACCTAGTTTGACAATTATGAGTGTTTCTAACTTCGCTCTAGTTCATTTTCTATTGTAATTATGTAGTTTTTTTTTGTGTTAAGAAGTAATTTTTAATTATTAGGATTTGACATGTTAAGAAAGTGTAGGTTACATAGTACATTGTGACGTGCTGATGTGTTTCACTGTCGGCTCCATGAACGTTACGGTGGCGGTGTTGGGTCATCTTTGTGTAGTTGGCTTGGGTGCAGGTACAAAGCTCTGTTCAGAAGCAGACAAGGCAGACGTGAAGGCAGCATGCCTCTTACTCTGTGTCCAGTCAAGCGAAAAACTGAACCCACACCAGCATATGGTCCATCTGTATCTTCACACCTTACTGTCTGGCCCCTCTTTGCTCTGATAAACCTCAACATTTAGCAACCCCCCAAACCCAAATCTGACCTTTTGGCTGTTTGTCATATGAGATGATGCCTGAAGCCTCATATGATACAAGACCAGTTATTGGTGATAAACAGTGATCACACTGTCTGGGGTGAATGAAGACAGTGGTTTTTCATTTCGGTCTGTTCCTTTCAATCCAAAGTAATCATTGTACAAATCGTCATTGGTGCCTTAAAACATAGACAACATGGTCTCATTACAGCGTGGCTGTTGTGCCACAAAGGTTTAAATGTAAATTGCATCATTTAAATTGTTTCAAGTGCATAGCGCACAGTGTGATTTATTTGTTTGTTGCAGTTTGGTTGCATGCTATCACAAAACTGTCAGACTTTAATTAGAACACAACAGAGTTAGCGGCCAGTCAAACATGTCATATACTTCCTTTGCACAAAGGCCACACTTCCTGTTCCGAAACAACATCTGCTGCTTTTGTGTCGAGAGGCACTGCTTCATTCTGCAGACTGTTTATTTTCCTTCCCCGCTGAGTTGAACCAATGCCTATCTGCTTGAAAATAAACTAAGTTCTTGTCAGTTGTTTGGTTGACTAAAATGGTATTTGTTCAGTGTGACTGCTCTGTTTTAACTACCTGTTTGCGTGCCACACACACATCCACACTGACAGAGGCGTATGCACTTCGTCTTTTGCAGTTTTTATTTTTTTATTTTTTAAACTTGTCTTCACTTTTTCTCGCACATAAGTTGTTGCAATAAAATGGACAGTGACTCAGCTTGGCGGGATCCCCCAACCCTCGCTTCAACCTGATCATGTGCCCATTTAGCAAGTGGCACGTGAGTCAGCTTTTATGTCAAGTTTTGTAAGGGCAGTTTCACACTCGGTCCACTTGGGAGGAAGAGTGATGTCTGCTTTGGCACGACAATCCTTTGAAAGTGTGGATAGACTGTGCAACATGCATTCATGACAAAACTGTTTGGGGTCTATTACATCTAATGTGCTACTTTTGTAAGACACGCACTTTGGCTGTCAATACTTTTTGCATGATATACAGATCAGTCATGTCCTGTCGGAAGTCACAATTTTTGCTTGACAAGGCTCATAATGGTGCAGATTTTCACCAGACGAGTGTTTTGTGCGGTGCTCTTTGCATTCATTCACACCACAGAGGTAAAATGACTCTAGTGATCAGAACTTAGCTATCACATTTGTTGTGGACTGAGTGCGTTTCTGAACCACACCTGACTTGGACAGGAGGTTTCACACTTGAGTAAATTTACCAAACTCTTGGGCCAAACAGTGTCCAGAAAAAAAACTCTTGTTGGTTCAAGTGTGAAAACACCCTTGTACAACAGTCTCTAAATGAGGGCATAGGAAGGGGTGTGGGGTTGTGAAAATGCTTGCACAAAGCTAATATGCTATATGCTGGTTTCTGGTAACTTGGGGTCATGTAGGATTGCTCTTTGCTGTTTAATTTAGATCATTATCAGTCCGTCTTTTAAATGTCTCTTCTTTATCCTGGTATAAATATGTCCAACTGCATACTTTAGGCCAGGATCTTCATCTGTTTGACGTTTGTAGTAAATACCAAATTTCTTTTTTTGTATCTTCATACAATAAACACAGTTTCACCAGCCTGTCATACTTCACTACACTGACAAGAGACCAAGCCATTACATTTTACAGTTACTTAGTGCTGTCAGTTCAAACAAGACTTTAGCCGCACAGTTTAACTTTGTAAAACTGTAAATAAGTACATGGGAGATAAGAAATCACAAACGGGAAATTATTATGATTGATCATTGAAATATTTAGCAAAATGTTTAAGATTATAATGCTTTCCATAATGATGTAGGTAGGATGTATGTAACTTTTAAAGTTTTATATTTAAGAAAAAAGCAACCACAGGAATAATGTCAACTGTTCACAGCTACAATCATCATTTTGTTATATTTTTCCTTTTAAAAAAAAAAAAAAAAAAAAAAAAAAAAGAATTTGATGTTGATTTGATTGATTTCTTTTTTTTTTAGTATGACTTTTCGACTGCTTCCTTTTTGTTGGACTTCCCTGGCTTTACCATACTGAAATATTAGTGGTACAATTCTGCATTAGTGACGTACTTGGCAGCTACTTTGTGGTCTATCAAGAAGCTTCATGGTTGTTTTACTAGTCTCCTGTGGGATTGCATCATGAGCAGTTTCCCCTAACAGCCCATCAACCCTGTGGCAAGAGACCATTGTGTGCAATATCTCTGCTGTGCTCCGTACAGCAGCTGAGCCCTCTCAGTGCAGCCACTCTGACTCATTATTATGAGTCCAAGGGTATCAATAAATGAATTTGTGTCCCATGTGACCAACGATTATTAACACAGTGATTGATGCCATCACTATTATTATTATTTTTTTTTTTTAGATATTCTGAGAGTAAAGGCATCTTATACACAAAATCTACTGTGATCTATTTAGGGCAACCTGTGCAGGAAAGGCCACAATGTATATGCATAGCTGTTTGTTTTTTTTTCCCCAATGAGATCTATCCTCTATATTTTTAAGGACCACAATTTACTTTAGACAGTTGGGCTTTTATAACATCTCCTAGTTCATCTCGGTCAAATTGGTTCAAGAGCTGACCTGTGGCGGAATCAGATTTCAGATAACTCAAAGACAAATCTGTCCATCTTAACCAACGTAGACAGAGTTATCGTTGTTCAGCGTACATTCATCAATGTCTGATCCTCCACCCGACACGAACACACACCCTCGGCTCACTGATGACGATGTGTTGTTGTTAGAAAAGAGGCAGACGGGTCACCTGAGAAGGAGATTTGGAAGTAAACAAGGACCGTCAGCCGCATTCTGCTGCCTCTCAGCATGTTGATTAACCCGCGTCCAGCGGGTTAGAGTAGAGTTACGGTGTTTGTCACAACAACTGTGTTTGTTTTTCATGATTGATTTTTTTTTTCTTTCTAATAAAAACTGGCTTAGCTAGGTACTGTGGAAAGGATGGCTCTTTCAATATTCTGTGTGTGTGTGTGTGTGTGTGTTGCTCTGGGGTATTCTCCTCTCCATGCAAATGATGCATGACTTGTAATATGCTGAGGGTGCAATCACATCTGCTTCCAAACCAGAGTGGGAAATAGTGACTCTGTTTTATTTTTTGCTCTTTTGTTTTCGTGCCACATTATAAAGCCACTCTGGACACGTTAACAAAAGTCACATGGAATTATGCCTAACTTGTCTGTGAGTATTGGTAACCTGTCATCTTGCCAAGCTACAATTTTTAGGCTGTGGAGGAAGTCAAAACTAATCCAATTCCAGTCTCCTGTAACTTCTGCTAGGTGTGACTGACTTGTCTGTTCTCTTTGCGCGGAGTTACTTTCACTGGTGGTCATTACTGTTAAGGGCTCAAGAAATAGCTGAATATGAAAATCAGTCCAGACTGTAGTTTGCCCAATTATGATGCTTGGCTTTCCAAGCACATTGAACTGCTGTCCATCAGATGTCAACATCCTTCCAATTATACCCACAATACCTTGCTTTGGGGGAAATTTGCTGTTGTTGATTCTGATCACATGTTTTAAAAATATCACAGTCGGTAAAAATCCTGAGTTTGAGTAAACTCAGACATGCTTGGTGTGAATTCCCAGCTTCCAAATTTCTCTCCAAATAAACCTGTGTGCTCTGTGATGGAACAATGAAGACAGCCAATACAACCCTGGGTGAGATGGCCATGTTGGTGCGAGACCTTGACTGAAAGGATCTCTTTGTTGCTCCTTCCCTCCATCCTCTCTGCTTATCCCCCCCCCCTGTCACCACATCTGTGTGGCACATTGTTTTTAAAGAGTGAATCCTGCCTGGATGATAGATGTCAATAAAGAATGATTCCTAAGTCTGGTCACTTTATTTTTTTTTTTTACCTCTCTTCCACCCCTAGTCCCTTTTTTCCTTTTGTTTTTGTCCTTTGCGTTCTCCTGTACCCTGCTCTCCTACATCATGACTGAGGAAAAGCCTCGTTTCCTGCCTCTTCTTGTCTTCCCAGCCAGGGAGCAATCTCGCTCTCACATGAGTGACTTCTCCAGTGTGGACATGGTACAAGTTGCCATATGGGAGATTTAATTAGTGTATGCCTCAAGCACAATCAGCTCCCTCCCAAAACCAGTCAAGAACACAACAACTAGTGCTTCCCTTTAATACTGGTCTTAATTAGCAAGGTCGCAGCTCACTGCTAAAGACCTTTGCTTTCTATTTTGGTACAACCTACGCAAAAGCCAGTAAAGACAAAAAAAAAAAAACTGGAGACAATCCTCCCAAAGTGTTCGGTCTCTGAGGAAATAATATGATTGCTGCCTGCTGCTTGGTTGGCTGGGTTCTATCTTTAGAGCAAATGTGTGATTACAAATGTCAGTCTTTCATTATAGGCAAGGAACTCACTGTAAGTAATACATGTAGTTGATGCTGATGTGTGTGACTAAATAGCCTAGAGCATGCAAGGGTTTCCTACAAAGGGTCAAAAAAACATGTCTTACTTGCATCTAGTGGTATCTAGTCAACATTTTGGGTTGATAACCCACAGAACATTGTAAAAAGTTTCCATAGGGACTATTTATTTTCCAATTAAGTATATTTAGACTTGATATCGAATCTTAATCTTTTTTGAGTACCGACTAAAAACATAGTATCAAACAATTCCACAATTCTTTGATCGGATATTCCCTGATTAAATTTGGGAAACTTTATTAATTTCTTTTAACACTGATCACTGAGCAGTGAAAAATGGTTGTAACATGTTTATATCCCCCAAACTAAGGTATCAAAAACATGCTCGATGGTGTTTTAAGCTCCCAACGTCGACTTCAAGGCAGCGCTGCGACCGTTGACTTCAAGGCACCTAACCCTAACCCTAACCCTGAACATAACCATTGCCTAATCCTGGTGCCCACCAGCCAGCGCTGCCTGGGCTTAAAACACCAAACACCCAAAAACATATTGCTTGGTATTGAAACTACTGTTTTGACGTCGTGGATTGCAGAGACTTACTAAGGCATTGTTGTTGAATTTTTGTCATTTTTAATGATGTGAGCACCAAAAATGAAAATGTATTTACTTTGTATTACTTTCTATTGTGTTAGGGTTGAGGCAGAAAATCTACAACAAAGGTTATCTCAAAGCCAAATAAATTGTTAGCTACCACTAGAACCATTGACTCTTTCACATGAGTGTCTGGGCTGCTTGTTTCATTAGTGTAACTTTTAAGTGGCAGGTGTAAATCGGCTGGAAGGTTTAGAGCAACAGCGGTATCCCCCAGTAATACTCGAATTTCAGAATCCTGTACATTCATCGTGAACCAAGTGTTTTTTCTTTTTCTTTTGTAACACCCTTCATCCATGTGGCACGCTATCATTTCTCAGACCTGAGGTGCCGAAATGCAGGCAGACACAGCAGCAGGAGCCTTCCAGATGAAGGAGGCTACAGGAGTAGAGTTTTATTTGGCGGTTTGGGGGGATTCATATCTCCTGTATCCGTTTCTTTTTTTTCAAGACAGTACTGGCGTCTGGAGATGAGGCAGACAGTCAGACTGAGGCAGGTTAAGCCTGTCAGACACAGGCTGATAGATGGAGAATTGGGGAAGAGAGAATAAAAGAAACTGTTTGCAGATTCACTTCCCTCCTCTTCACCATTCCTTTTTTTTTTCATGCGTCAGGGTTGACGCGCACACACACACACACACACACACACACACACACACACACACACACACACACACACACACACACACACACACACACACACACAACACACACACAACACACAATGAAGCAGTTATTTTTGCTGAATGCAGAATGCTCAGGTGCATTAGCTTCCACTACAGAAGAGCTTTAAGTGTCACAAGACAGTGAAACAATACATCTTGCCATATAGTGGAAAGTTTGGTGGTACCTAAGGGACAGTGAAACAATTGTGACATGTCTTTGTGTAGCCCCATGTAAGGCAATTTCCTGTCAAGTATGTGAGTGTACATGTGACTGTCTATTGCTCAAAGGCCTGTGCTTTATGCTCATAATCGGACATAATCTGTAGGTATCTGTTTCCACAAAGCAAAGATCAAATACATACTTATTTAAAAAATAATCAGTAGAGGGAACCTGGACTTCCACTTCCAGGCCATACGCTTGTGTGACAAAAAGTCTTGTCTTGTTGATATCGAATCAAAATTTCTCATGATGCTCAAAACTCACCATGCTTCTTTTCTCATAGATGTAAAAATGCTTCAGCCTGCTGCCATATCAACAATAATTCACAGTGCTTATTCTTAAACATGTTTTGTTTCTGTTTCCTCTTCAGGCATTTTTGCAAAGAATCCGACAAACTGCAGATGACCAACAGTGTCTCTCACCAGACCATGTCAAGGTATGGCTGGCTTTTAAATACTTTGCACAGCCAGAAGACCAAGCATATTTCTCACTTTGATATGATGATGCTCAGATATAGTATTTATTCATGAGTTTGCCTTCTTTCTCCCCATCTCTGTCCATCTGTTGGACACTTCCTTGCTCTTTTTCCCTCTCTTCCTTCCACCCTGCCTCTTTATCTCTTCCTTCCTCCATATCCCCTCCCTTTACATCATCCCCTGTTTATAGATTCTGTTTTCAAATATTGAGGACATCCTGGAGTTGCACAAAGAGGTGTTGTCTGCAGTGGAGGCCAGTCTGCAGCCCGAACCCCACCCTCAGCATGCACTGGGACACGTGTTCCTCCAGTTTGTAAGTACATGACACACACAAAAACACACATGAAACAGCAGACAGTCACACGCATATACAAGGACAAGCACGCACGCACGCACGCACGCACGCACGCACGCACGCACTCTTTTCATCGGCTACCCGTAACCACAGATGCAGGGAAAGCGTGCAAAGCTTGCTGTGAAACTACTTCTTAATTCGCTCTTTGTCTCCCCCACACACACACACACACACACACACACACACACACACACACACACACACACACACACACACACACATACACATGCACATGCACGCACACTACCACCCCTTTGCCTTTCCTCCTTTCTTAACAGGCCTGCATCCTGTCAGGCTAAAGAGTCTCTCTGCATCAGTCTGTGTCTCTGTCTCTGCCATCTCTTCTTTTGCCCCTCCATCCCTCCATCCAATGATTCCTCTCCGCTCTGCAATCCCACCTTCCCCACCCCCTCCGCTCCCCTCTGTTTGAACTCGTTTGGCCCCAGGGAACAAACAAAGAAGGGTCTGTGTCCGGGGAGGAAGAGATGGTGTGTCACTCAGCGAGGGGACAATGCTTCTGCTGGTAGCACTCAATCGCAAGCTCCTTCTCTTGCAACCTCTGTTTGTCTCTCTGATGAATTTCACTTCACTTTTACTGAGGCACAGAACACCTCAGCTAGGTATTCCACCACCAGTGTGCTCCGTCAGCCTTTCATCATCCATTGGTCAGTGTTGCAGGACACCATTAGATTCAAATTTTAGTTTCTCAAAGACAGAACATTTTTTAGTTGGAGAACAAATAAACTCACAAGTTTCTGCCCCTTGCTTTTTCACCCATGTTCAATCTAATATTAGAGTAAATAGTAAGATTAAACTCAACCGCTAACATTATTTCTGTCTCCAGAGCAGGTTTTGCCTCTGAGAAATTTCTATATAGCCAAAAATCCAACCTGCATGCTATTTATTTGAACCGAACAGCCCCTCTGGAGTGAAATGAAACAATCAATAATAATCCATCCGCTGCCTGCCTGTGGCATGAATGACATCACATCTGTGGATAACCGTTGAATTGACTCCTCAAAATGTACCTTCACACATGTGTGAGGCGTCATGGTCATTCAGTCTGTCAGGCCGAGTGTCAGGGTGGAGAATTGATTAAAGGAGCCAAACCTTTTTTCATAGCTCTGTGGTCGGACTGGGAGATATAGAGGTCAGACTGGATGGGTAATAGGAAAGCTGCAGGTGCTTGGATTTTTAACTGAACTGATACGTTTAGGAGCCACAGCCTCTTTATAATTTCAGTTTAGTTCAAGTCTACATCAGTGCCATGACAGGAAAGAAACCTTTGTGACTCTAACCAGTATTGGATATCGATTTCAGGTATTATGATGAGTCATACTTATAAATCAAAACTCAATAAATGCCACTGTAGCGTTGATGTAATGAATTTTAAAGTGTTTCAGTACAGTTCTGTTCAACCGATTTTGTGTGAAAAATATACATGAAAACTGAGGCTATGTATAGTATTTAAAATATACAGTATAAATACAGTGAAGTTGTTGGGTTGCGACTAAGAATTACTTTCATTATCAATTAATCTGTCAAGTATGTTTTGCTTTTTGCTGGCCTTCCAACCGGCCAAAACCCAAAGGTATTCAATTTACAATAATGTAAAAAGATAAAAGCAGAAAATCCTTACATTTAAAGAACTTGGTTGATGAATAACTCACTACTCTGTATTTTTAGTGTCAACAAATCCAATACAAATACCAAAACCAACCAGTAATTAATTATATCAATTATCTCTGTAGTTGTCCAGAAACTATTATAGTTGTTTAAGTGTTTAAATGACGTGTTGAGGTTCTACAAGGGGTTATGTGTCATGTCAATTTAGTACGGATCACAAACAAGATATAACCTGTTAATATGTGTTAATATAACATTCTGAGAGGCAGATTTTTTTACCTTTGGACAGAGTCAGGCTAGCTGTTTCCCTGTTTCTAGTCGTTATGCTAAGCTAACGGGCTGCTAGCTTCAGCTACATATATTTACTGTATAGACGTAAAAGTGGTAATGATCCTCTTATTTAATTCTCAGCAAAAAGCGAATAAGCATATTTGAGTTCCTTCCCTGAATTATTTGAACTATTCCTTGATATTAATTTGTTTAATGTGAAAACAAAGTGTACACGATACACCTCTTTTGCTTCGGGTTGGGTTTTCTTCCATCTCTGTGTGTGTGTCTGATATAATCTGCCACCATGTTTGCATGTCTTGCTGTTGAGGTATTGAGCTTCTCACACATACCTGTTACTGTTTATGGCAACACTTAAAGCCCCCCCTCCTATTTGTTATTTATGACCAGTATATACAAATGCAATACATGGTTTATAGCAAATATGTCAACATCTTAAATAAACTGATAATAAATAAAATAGTAATATAGTAGTAGACAAATAATATAAAATAATAGAAGACTTAAACATGTCCTTATGTCTGCTTACATCTTATAGTGTGTTTCTAAACCTTTATTAAATGTGTATACACTGCTTATAAATGCTAAATAGGGGGAGAAGTGTTACCCTGCATATCCATTACACTTTCCTCTTCAACCATGACCTTTGTCTCCTTCAACGCTGACACGTCTCAGCCAATCGGCTGGCCCCGTCTGGCCCCCTCCAGCCACAGCCCTTGACCTCGACCAGAGGTCAATAGCATGACTGGGATTTGATTAACCTCCTGCATTGTTCCACAAGACTGTCTGCCACTCACAGTCAGGGAGAAAAATGGGAAGATTCATTACTATTCAAAGTCAGATGTTGCCAAGATGACTTGGGAGGCTGCAGATGTAAAAAAAAAAAAAAAAAAAAAAAAAAGAGAGAAACCGCACCAGTCTTTTATTTTGAATTTAAATAACCAGAATTGTCTTTCATCGTAATTCTTCTTAAGCAGTATACAGATGTTTCTCCGTCACTATTAATGAATATAGAACACTTTTAAATAACCTTTTTTTTTTTTTTTTTTACTAACGGAAGTCTGTTTCCTTTACCAAACACACCCACCCACTGATACACACAGATTCTTCGCCCTCGTTTCAAGAACACGGCATGCATGAAATCATTCAAACCCTACTAAGGTGAAAAAGTGACTCCTATTAGAGGAGAAATCAGAGACCTCAATATTTGCTTTATTTCTGGGAGTGTATACACAGCACTGTGCAAGAAGCAACAGTCGTGTCATTATGCACTTTCTGAACTACAGCCATTATGCTTTGACTCTATGTGATTCCTCTATGTGTGATACTACCCTCTCATCTAGCTTCCGGAATAACATTCCAATCACGAAGAATTCAAATAAAGACCTATGTTTATCAAAGGGACAACCCAAGTCTTTGAGCTATTCTGAGTACAACTGATGTCTTTCAGGGCAGTCCTGATGTTTAAAATTGACTCTGTGGTTCAAATATTGGCCCTGGTAAGACATGTAGTTGTGCCTGTATTGACTATGTAGTTGTTGTCACCTGAGAAAAGGAAATACCTTGGAGTGGGCTTTGGTTGTAAACATAGCTTCAACAAGGCATTCTGTTTCTGGGAGCAGAACGGTTCTATTGCCGATGGTGATTAAGAGTTAAAATGGTTATTTCAAGTTCAGCTACCGAAGTGCCACCATATCCAGGAGCTTGCAAGTGTAAACTGATATACATTGCCTACATTTACATGTCCCTAAACACTCCAGTCATATCCAGCCTGCCCGAGTATTCTGTTGATGGGTTAGTCCATGGATTGATTTTCTATTCTCTTTTTGATATAGACTGGACCAGCTTATTCACATGTTGCTACATATTACAAGGTATGCACATATTTGATATTTGGGGCATTTGTCCAGCCTTCATAATTTGTTGCGGGATGGTGTTTCATTGTGCTGTGGACAAAATGGAGCCAGACTAAACTTTATTGTCACAATACTAATACTAAATGTATTTGTTATTTCTAGAGAGCTTTGGGACTGCTGAGATAACCAAGTGGTCTCAGTGAAATACATTATACTGTTGATGATTTTTGAGAAGTTGGGCAAAAACATTCCGAAACGCTAGTTTCCTTTATACATGTTATGGGCAGGCATTTAAAATATGTGGCTGTTGTCAGATTGTTACGAATTTTACATGTGCACATGAACAAATAGACTAAAGTGTTACATGCATATTTACAAGTCTTGCCCTCCTGGGCTCTCTTCCTCTAGCTGTGTATTAATGGAGTTTGACAGTATCTGGGGTTTCACGCCATATGCTGGCCCAGCTGTTGCTCCCAGTGGTGCTTTGGAGTGGAATCCCCTGCCAAACGTGGCTTTGGGTGTGTTTGGGTTCCTGCCTGCCTGTGTGGTAAAAGCTGCCCACTGTTTATACTGTGCTGCTCACTTGTGTTACACATCTACCAAATAGTTTCAACTCCTTCTGGTCAAGGCAATGGGATTGAGCAGAGACGTAGAGTTCTAAAAAAAAGAGCTGTTCGCTTTGTTTGGCTTTGCTTCTGTCACCACTGCTGGCTTGTAAAACAGACACATGCACTCAGGTGTGTGTGTGTGTGTGTGTGTGTGTGTGTGTGTGTGTGTGTGTGTGTGTGTGTGTGTGTGTGTGTGTGTGTGTGTTAAAACCACACACGATTATTTTGCACAGGATGCTGGCTTGGTAACTATTTGTATTTTTTAAGTGTTGTCAAAGATGATCATTTTATGAAACTTCATACAGTATATGCTGTCAAACTCTTTAGGATGATTGGCGTCAATGACTGAATATTGATTATTCTGTTTTATTCTTCTTCTTCGTCTTCTTATTATTCTTATTATTCTTCTTCTTATTATTATTATTATGGCCAAGCAAGCTTTAACTGCAAAGCCTTCAGGCAGCAGCAGTTAAGGTTGAAAGCGGTGTCCGAGGACCTGCAGTTTTGGATTTCACTTACTAGGCTGTTTCAGATGACAGTTTCAGTTTCTAGACCTCAAGCTTAGGCCCCACCATGCCCATGGTTTCACATCCCAATTACTGCAGTTAAGAATTCACAATAGGCCTCAATAAGCTTCAGGGTGTAAATTCAGTTGCAGCTGTGATATTGTGTATACATTGTTGTCTACAGTATCCTGCATAAATAATTCATTTCAGGCTACAGTGTTTTCACTTGCCCAGGTGTCATATTACGTATAGTAAAGAAAACTAAACGGCAGCTCGACAAAAGCTTCTGTTTTAGTAATGGGGTTGTTTTGTCTTGTTGCACAGCGTGATGCTGTCACCTAGGAAAAAGGAAGTATCCTGTGCTGGCATGCTATTTTTCCCCCACTATGATGTAGATTACTTTGTAAAAGAGAAGTGTGGCAAATTATGTTTAAGAATACTAAAGCACATAGCGATTCAAAAAGCTTCATGAGAATCTGTATTGTTGCAGTTACACTTCACCATGAAATAGCAAATGCTGATGTTTTCTACTAATAATAATGATGAGCAATGGCAGCTTTGGAAGTGCAGTTATCCACCACTTTTCTTGAGGTATAGTACAACTGAATCTCATTAGACTTTAGTAACTGGAGCCTTCTCCCCAGTTTTCTGCCCTGCACTGTGAATCTTCCCCCTATCAGTTCTCTCAGTGGATTTCTCAAGTTTGCCATCTAGTAAAATATGGTATCGAGTCCCCGTTGTGCAACCCTGACCTGTATTTTTCTCCTGTTTTGCAGAGGGAGAGTTTCTCAGTGTATGGCGAGTACTGCAGTAACCATGAGAAGGCTTTGCGGCTTCTCATGGAGCTCAACAAAATCCCCAACATCAGGACCTTCTTGCTGGTAAGTCGCCACAGCGCCTCTCCTCTGCCCTGCTTATCTTGCCTATCCTTTGCACAGCTTCTCCACTCCTCATGCCATCACATTTGTCTTTATTTAGCATTTTTATGGGTTTCCTTCCTATTCCTACTATGACTCTGACTTCTCTCCTCTTAATTATGTATAAATGATATCCATATTTTCATTATATCATGTCACATTAGTCTTATGTTTCCTTTCCCCTAGTAGTGGTCTGACTTGTGTTTGTCCATATAACCCTCGTACCTTATTGTCTTTTCTGGTATATTTGACTACCTTTGCCCTACATTTTTTCCTCCTGTGAGTCTCTTCTCACTTATTTATTTTTCTGTCATCTGTCCATCCTCCTCATTTTCCTTCCATCATAGCACCTCCATTTCCATGTTAACACTTTAATAAAAGGGCAGAAACCATAACCAGGTCAGAGGGTTCTTCCTGCCAGGACAGGATGCGACCACCATCAAGGTCACTGATGTGTCGCTCTTGTCGTGTTTCCGCTGCCAGCTGTTTCTGTGTTCCACCCAAACCTTTGGGCTCTGGACAATGAACTTAGAATGATGACGGGGCCTTTGAGCGAGGGGCCAAACCAATGAAAGCATCTGCAGATTCTGGGCCAGCCAGCTGTGGAGTGTTGGCAGCCTTTTTAGGATTGGCCGAAAGATCTGAAGCCCTCCGTTTGTCGCTGCCTGATGGTTTGCTTCCATAGAATTATTCTGACCCACAGGACTGGAAACAGTGGGATCAGAGTGTTGCTGTGTGCTTTGGCTTTTTGCCTTCCTGGCCCAGTGATGCAGTGGTTAATTGGTTAGGTATTGTGCGACATGGATGCTTCCAAAATAAAATCACTACACAACATCTGGTTATGTACTAAAACAGTTGTCAGACCTGCTTAGTATAATCTCAAATATTGGACTAGCTCTTGTGCTTTTAGTAGCAACTATGAGCAAAATAGAAACAAGATTGGTTTACCCCCAAATATTCTATTTACGAAGTTAACAAAGAGAAAATTTATGATATGTGATTCTTCTGCAGAATAGCAGAATAATAGAGGACACAGAGTGAAAGTTTTGCAGTTCTTGAAGTGGGGACCATTGTAAATCGTTGTCATTGCTGTTAATGGCAGTGTAACATTAGTGTAACAGCCTTAGGCTTCTTTTCAGTTCTTTTTAATTCCAGTGGATTTTCTTTTTTCTGGATTTTATGCTAATTGATTCACACAAGGAAGAGAGCTTTTGAAATTGTATGTAGAAATGAAGTGCTAATTGCGATGGAAAGAGAGAAGTGAAGTGAAAGCAAAAGGAGGTCAGAGTGAGAGAGCAGAGGGAATTCTGGCTTAAGGCTGGCAGATTACAAATAAGAAGAAGATCAGAGGAAAGAAGAAATGGAAGTCAGGGAAGATTTAGACAGAAATGCTGGTGTGGGAGAGAAATTCTGCGGAATCCCAAAGTTCTGCAGTCATGATCAGTTGCATTTCTGCTTCTTATTTTTCATCACTAATATCCCCAACCATCCTCTCTTGCTCTGTGTAGAGCTGAGAGGAATTGCCATATGATTATAATGCTCTAAACTGATCTCCTGCCTCCTTTCCCACTGGAGAACACTCAAGTGGTTTATCTGCATGGCTGATTTTGATCTTTCATCCCATGAGCTCATAGCATACTGACAGGCTGCGTTCCTACAAAATACAAGGCACGGAGAAACCATGACTGTAACTGTAACCCCCCACTTCTGAAGAGAAGCCCTCCTGTCAACTGGTTCTGGGGGGGGGCAGTTTCTTAAACCCCAAATCTTCTGGTGAATGAGAACACATTTTAGAGGTTTCTCCGTGATCCTTTCGATGAAAAGCGTGGCTATTTTGGAGGGTTTTTCAGTGGCACAGTTGAAGGAATGTGGAATAGTTACAGACATGGAGTGTGTCTAAATAGGCCAGCTTAAAAAGGACACTGAAGTGTTTTTTTGTTTTAAGCTCCTGAATCTCCCTCTTTTCTGAAAGAGACGCAGAAAGAAAATGATCTTTTGGTGAACATAAAATAAGTGCTACCAACATACTCCATGCATTCATATGAATTAAGATACTAAAATAAAAACTTGACACACAAGACAATGCAGTACTCTGTATACGTAAAAATACACCTGGGTCAACCTAAATCTGAAAATGTGGCTGAAACGGACCATAAAGTTCTACTGGCAGTAGTAAACGCCATAGACTTGCTGAATAAAAGCTTCAGTGACAGGATGTTGTCATCAGTGGTAAAGCTTTTCCAATTACAGCTATCGTGGTTTGGACCTACCAAAATTGAGGTTGTGCAAGAGGTGACCGAAGTCATGTAACAATGTAATTAAATGAAAACATTAATACAAGGCATAAAGAAGACTAAGAAATAAGACTAAGAAATAAATACTTGTGCATTTCTTTTTTTTTTTTTTTTTTTTTTTGGGGGCTTTTCCCTTTATTAGAAAGTGGATAGATATGAAAGGGGGACACGCAGCAAAGGGCAGCAGGGCGGATTCAAACCCTGCGCCACTGCAGGACTCAGCCAACATGGGGAGAACGTTTTACTGGGTGAGCTAGAGGCCACCCCAATACTTGTGCATTTCTAACACGAAATACATTACTAGCCTTACATAATTATTGTTTAAAGTCGCTCACTATATTGATTCTTTATACCATATTGAGACTAAATACATGTCTTTCTGTGCCAGCAAAGCATTTACTTCATAATTGCACATGTATTGTTTTTTAGTAGGAAGCGCATGTTTCAATCTGCAAACAGTTTTAATAATTTGTTTATAAAAGCAGAAGCCATATGGAAAATGAACCACACCTAAGGCTTTGCTCCCACACAAACCAAGACAGATTAGTCGTGTGCACCTGGACCTGTTATAGATCTGCTGCCAGTGCAACAGACTGTGACTGAATGGAAATGACGACAATAGTCAATTAAAGTCTGTTTATTGCTGAAAAAAAAAACACAAGAAGGATGAGACGGCAATGAAAACAGCTGCAAATGCTCTAAAATAGACCGATGCTGTGTTAGATAATAAACATTTTTTAATGAGTTTTTGTATTGTTTGAAAAGTTAAATGGACTAATCTATGCTATAACTGAACCAAGATGAACTTTGAAAGAACAAGACTTAACAAAGAAATATCAGATTTTGTTCACCTCTTTAATTCATTCCACCGGTAGTCTATATCGACGACGTTTCATTTACGGGATTGTTCCGGTGCCGCCAAAGGTTCCGCTGTCGGGCCGGATGTCCCTTTACTTACCGCTTTCTTTGTGTTGGCATTCTAAACTCTGGTCTATTTGGAAAACATCCTCCGAGCTACAACCGACAATCAAATTATATTTATCCTTTTTTGAGTAAAATTCTCATCACACACTCGACAGCCATTTTAATTCCAGAGCTCGCCTCCCGTGCACACGTTCAACCAAAACAAGTTCCTTCCCGAGGCTATTTGGCAGGGGCACCGTACCTGCGTCCGGCCATGCGTCCGGTGCTTAGCGCCGCCCAAGGCGATTGTTAAAGTTTAAAGAAATGCCAATAAGTTACTCAAGGGGTTTTTATGGTTGTTTGTTATGTTTTCTGTTTGTATTTCCATTTTTCTTGTATTTTAATTTGTTGTATTGTATTACATTTCATTGTGAAGCACTTTTTTTTTTTATCTGTGTTAGGTGCTTTACAAATAAACTTTACTTATTTACTTACAATAAACCAGAACATGTTTTTCTCCTATCCCGGAATGTTGTGTGGACTAGCCAGACCTTCCGCCGCCGCAGCGTGGTGGACGAAGGCAATGCGAGTGTATTCCACTGGTAACGGGACAGGAAGTAAAGCTAAAGAAAAGGCTAACACTTTGTCCAGACAAAACTGGACTCATCAGCACATTTTCCTCTCTAAATTCTTTGGTTTTCATGTTTGTACATTCTTAACTTGCTCGGTTAGTAAATGTAAGTGTGAACATTGGTTTGTAATATTGTTTGTTTGCGTTTTTTCTTCAGCACTGTATGCTACTCGGAGGGAAGAAAAGCACAGATATTCCTCTGGAGGGTTACCTTCTCTCTCCCATTCAGAGGATCTGCAAGTACCCTCTGCTGCTGAAGGTACTCATTTTATATTGTTAGCAAAATCTCCATACCTTTTGGCATTTCAAGGCACCCAATCTACCCAATGTACTAGTTTATTTGTCTGCAGAGGTGGCAGGATTTGGACTCGCGTAGAAGAGGTTGTTGTTCAGGGTCACAGTACTATACGTCAAGTCCCTCCAAGACTAAAGTGTTTTTATGTGCCTACTTCTGGGCACATGAAAACTTCTACAGTTTTTGTTTTAAAACTCAGCCCAAATACCCGTTTCCCAATCTAGGAGCTGCTGAAGCGGACCCCTAAGAAGCATGCTGACTATCCAGCAGTGGAAGAGGCTCTGCAGGCCATGAAGGCTGTCTGCTCCAACATCAATGAGACCAAGAGGCAGATGGAGAAACTGGAGGCTCTGGAACAGCTGCAGTCCCACATTGAGGGCTGGGAGGTGAGAGCAAGTAGGACTGAGTGAGCGGGAATGAGAAAGTGTCAGACCGTAGTCATGAAGAGACTGGTATGTCACAGGGATGCAAGATAAAGGGCCAATTAAATAAGGAAATAGTTATTGCTTGCTTGAGAAGTGAAACCTTGAGAGCTGAAAGATGATGATTAAACGACGAGGGGTATTTCTGTGACATTCAGAGGGTAAAAATGATAGCGTCCTGAAATGCAGCACAATTATGATTTCGTACAAGGTCCAAAGAAGCAAGATTCCTGTAACCTAACTACGACAAACACAGCCAAACTTACGTATTTTAAGAAGAGCTCAAGCACCACGGTCCCCATTTATCTTGAAGAGTTAAGAACTATTGCAGCCAAATCACTGCTCTGAGCACAGGGGCCACGGATGGGGCTTGGGAGCCGAGCGAAGGGTCCAGTGCATTTTTCACGCCTCCCTCAACCACCACAACAGAGGCCTTGTCTTAGCAGGCACCAATGGGACAATCCACCCACACAGGGTGCCAATGGGGATGCCAAAAGGCATACTGCCCAATCAGAAGAGACCTAGGAAGCAGAGCTCCAGTCTCACATGCACTGGGAGGGTTATATGAGGGGACCTTTTGGAGGGGGGAGGGGGGGAGACGTCCCACTATTTGCTTGCCAAAACAGGCCCCACTTCTCCCTTTCCCTCAGAAAAATGTCACAATTTGACACTGATAATTGGTTATTCAGTGTGGGTATAATGACAGTCAAAGACCCTACCAAATTCTGTTCTATGAATAATTAATTGTGTGTTTCTTTCTACTTTTCTTTTTTCATAAAATTTTAAATTTAACATCTTTGAGTTTTAGGCTGATAGTAGTTAAACATTGAACTTGAAGACATAACTTTAGGTTTTCTGGGAACCGGTGACAATGAATTGTTTAGGTTGGAAATAATAATGATTAATGGAAATAATGGTTGGAAGTATCTGGGAAATGGGATTTTTGAGACCGCCGCTGATTTTAGAGATTACAGACATGACGGTAGCTTTTTGAACTGGAATGAAAATAGACCTTTTCTATGTGGATTGTGCACCAATATGACCTATGCAAAGGCACTCAGAAGGCTGCTTTCTTAAATAAATAACTGTATTAAAGAATATTTAACATTATTATAAATTATACATACAATGTATTACAATGTCAACCAATTCTAGAAATGAAACCTGAGAAATTAAAGAATAAATAAAAATAAAATAGCTAAATAAACATCAGTACTGTATCTTCAGTGTTAGTCTATTGCTGACCATTTACATAAGGAACTACGTAATGACACTATCTCTAAAGCACCCAAGCATCGTTTCTGCATTTTATGTTCTGTAAAAATGTTTTTATATATGACAACATGTACGCTGATACCGATGGATATGTCTGTGATAGGCCAATATTGGTGTGTGGCTCTAGTTAGATACAATCCTAACAGCAAGTAGTATAGCTGTGAGTCACTTTAATGTGGGGTTAATGTTGGGCTAATTTACCTAAATTGCTTGAACATGAATGATTATTGAGCTCAAATGATATTGGTCATTAAACAGATCACAGCCATTAGATTGCAGCCAAATTAATTTGATTGAAAACCTTTAACTGTTGTTTTTGTGGCCCTAGACAGGCAATTTCTCTTTGCTCTTCCTCTGAACAACTCAGTAGAAGCTCAGAAAGGCACTTCACCCTGCCCCTGCCTCCCCACCCCCCCACAGAGCCTTCAACCTTATAGCATTAGCCTCGCTCTTATTTCCTCTCTTCAGCCACTCTCCAGGCTAATCACCTCCAGCTATAATGGAAGAGGCCTCCAGTAGCGCCAAATCAGGCACAGGCGCATTACCGCTGCTCAGATACACTGTGTACGCGCGTACACACGTGCACGCACATACACGTCACTTTGTATTTCTATTGTGGTACGCTTTCATATACATTATAAATGCAGGAAAGACACGTAGACACTAGAGCTGTCCTCGACTAAAGAAATTCTTAGTCGACTAACACTTATACAATTTTGTCGACTAATCGATTAGTTGATTTAATTGACAAAGCCGTGCGCTTTGAGAGGTGGTTAAGACTAGAAAAGCACAATATAAATGTAGTTAATTAACCATCTGTAAAACTGAGTTTCTCCACAATTAATCCTGCAAAAGCGCCACTTTAAATCTTGTGTTTACCATAAATGTGCTCAGAAGTTTCTTGGAAATGAGTAATTAAGCATGAATAAGCATAAAAAATTACTAATCGACTAAAGAAATCTTAGTCGACTAAGACCAAAACGACGGATTAGTCGACTAATCGACTAAGAGGTGGCAGCCCTAGTGATACGCCTGCAAACACACATTACAACGCTCAAAGACAACAGCCATTGGCACAAGCAAGCCGCTTAATTCTCATACACTCACACATAGTCATGCCAACCCCCACCTCAGGTTAGTGCAGTTAACACGAGGTTGAATCGATCGTCTGAAACACGATCCCCTCCCCCAGACTCGGTATGCACCTTGAGAAAAAGTTCCGAGAATAATTTTCTCTCTACGAACTTTGGAGCAATGAACATCCATCATGAATATATACTCATGGGAATCAATTATGGATGCTCGAGAGGGGGTGTGGCCAGCGGGGGGTTTCCACTGGTCTCTGGTGGACCCATGTCAGAAACATCAAAGACAACAGCAAAGTCCAAGTCTGGTGTGTGTGTGTGTGTGTGTGTGTGGTGAGGGGTGGTGGGGGAGTTTGTCCTAAGTCAGCACATGGGTGTATTTAGTTCCAGATGAATGGAGTGGAATGATCCGTTTAACAATGAGTAATGTGATGTCTTTTGTTTAATTTAATGTTTTAGTAGCCATGTTTTGACAGCTTGGTGGGCAGCATGTTTATCTACTCCTGCTCACTTGAGGAAGTTATCCATGTTAAATTAAATCTCTCACCTTTAATATTTTCACGGTTATTTGAATTTTGACAGTAGGAAACAAATTGAACGAACATGTGAGTGCATGGTTGCTCATGCATGAATGTGAAAGCGGTTACTGTTCCCTAGTTGGAAATGTGGAAACACTGAAAATGATTTTCTAAAACAAATTATGTCTAAATAATGTTAGTAATTGGTACTGAAGTTCAGCCACTTTTGTGAAAAGGTTAATTAGACACCATGCTGTGGTCAATCAACAAGATATTTTTCCTAACGGGTCCAGATTGCTGTCAACAACCTTGTTAGCAAAGACCGGAAGGGCTAATTATTAATTTTCTAAATTTCAGTAATACGTTCAAAATGAGACCAAGTACTACTTAACTGATGATTAATGTAATTCAGACATTTCAATACAGAAAATGTGGCATTATATGTTGGAACAGAGAAACATTGAACTTGCTTCAGCTCTTGCAGTGTTAACTGTGAAAGACCAGTGTTTGTGTCATTCTGCTGATTATTTTGGTCTTAACGGGATTTGATAGCTGACAAGAGACGGCTTTTAAGGCCCGATCATATCCAGTGAAAGTGGTAGGCTGCAGAGTAACATAATACATTTTTCTGAATAAGTACAAGGGAGTTGACAAGTCTTTTACTTTACAATTCTTTTTAAATTGACAAAGGGACGAAGCATTTGATCAGAATAAGGCTTAAGCACTTCCACCTACAGTCTGTACCATGTCATGAATCCTGTGTTTCCTTCCTCTATGCATATACAGCTGTATTTGTATGTGTATGAATGCAGGCATGTATTTGTAGCTTGGGTGTACACGTGTTTACATCCTGTGAAGAGAATAAAAAGGCTTTGTTAGTTCCAGAGCCCCACAGGAAACTATATGTAGGCCAATGTAACAGTTATGCAGAGCTTCTCCTGCCACTTTAGTGTTTAGTGCTACCAATTAACTTACACATTATGAATTTGCAAAAAGGTTCAGTTTAAGACATCTTTACAGTAATGTTGGGGAAACTCTCCAGCTGCTATGTGTTGTAAACAACACACAGGAAGGCTTGGTTTAACTCATCACAATGATGACGATGAAATGAAAACATAAATGTTCACAATGTCAAAGTTGAATTTCATATTGTTTCACTGAGGTTGTGAACTCTTCAAGTTTTTATACAGACAACAATGTTTTGTTTGCAACTCCCCAATCTAGACTGAGAGTGCTATCGGAGTTTCCATGCCCTGCTCAAATAGTAAAAACTTGACCCAGAAGACTCTAGAAATGACAAACGGCCCTGTACGTGATAGATAAATCTGCCATCTTAAATTGCGTGTCACACTGAATGTTGTTACAGTAATAATGCCAGTAGCTAATCTCCTTTTCAATCTTTTTGATTTTCTTCTTCAGGGAACAAACCTGACAGATATCTGCACAGAGCTGTTGCTTCACGGAAATCTCCTTAAAATCTCAGCAGGCAATATCCAGGAACGTGTCTTCTTCCTGTTCGACAACCTTATGGTTTACTGTAAGAGAAAGTCCAGGTGAGAATGGAAACCGCCGGACTGTACAGCAGCTTCCAAAAGAAGGAGAAGGAACAGGAAAGCATTCAGAAATATGTTTATTGACTGCCTACTGGAGAGAAGCCATACATAGAAAATTGGAGCTAATGTCCTCATTCCTGTTTGTGTAGACAGGATTTTAGCATGCAAGAAAAACAGAAACAACTACACGTGTCTGCTGCTCCCATAGCTGTGTCTGCATCAACGGATGTTTTCCCTGTTGAGTGTAACCACAGTGTTGTCCCATTTTGTAGGGTTTCTGGAAAGAAGTCCACCAAGAGGACCAAGTCTATAAACGGGCCCCTCTATGTGTTCAGAGGCCGAATCAACACTGAGGTGATGGAGGTGGAAAATGTGGAAGATGGAACAGGTTTGTGTTGTCCCAGCAGCGCTACCTTTGGAGAGTGTCTCTATGTCCATTCATGCAACTTCTCATGAGTCTGTGGTTATTTCTGATGTAACTGCTATGTTACCCAAGCTCTTGGTTTGTTCATTTTGATGTCACGTGTACGAAAAATGACATTGTGCATTTACAGTAATAGTTAGACTTTCTTGTCTACAGTGCTATTTTTTTTAATTCACATTTTAGTTTATGAAACTGTGCCAGTTAGAAACTGGTGGTTGGATATGAACCAGGTACTTGTTGACAGTTTGGGTGGAGTATCATACTTGCACCTAGTTTCAAACAGGATGTAGCTCGCAACCTCACCTACCACCTTTTGATGTAAGCTATTCAGTAATGGGTTGAAGTGTTGTTACAAATCTGAAGTGCAAAAGCAAGCCTGAGCTGGGTGATAAACTTGATGTGCTCATGTATCGGGTTGTGATATTGTGCCAAAGATAAACGACTCGTCTAAGAACTTGTGATACGGTTATCGCCAAGCTTATTTTGCTGTTGTGGTTTGGTTGCAAAGCACAACGCTGGGTTTAGTAGAAACATTTTGTCTTCCTCTCGCTCACGTTTCCCCTTTTTTGTCTCTTTAATGCTGGCAGAATATTTTGCAAGCTCACATGTCCTTTTTTTTCTGCATGTTGGCTGCTTGCTGTCACATTTAGGCTGCTGAAGGGGAAACCACAAAGAAAAACATGCCTTATTCGCAGAACCGAGGGGTACCACATTGAAAATGCGTACATGTGTGAACTCTCAGATCACAGATGACCAGATTACTAAGTATATAAGATATGAAATGTGGGGTTATCATTGGATTTCTGTTGCAAATAATAAGAACAGATAACCCAGATTTCATAATCTATACATTATATGCTACTACCTTAAGTCAAACGGTTGTGGAATCTGATTCAAATAACAAAACGTTTGATTAATTTATTGTGAAATGAGTGGAAAGCTGTTCACCTTTTGCAAGCATTAAAAAATGTCATTTTCACTGACTCATGCACCTCTCTGTCTTGATAAATGCCACCTTAGCAGATCTCAGCATGTACTTACATCAAATTTTACGAGAATCTATCTTTTCCATCCCAGTGGCTAAAAGAGACTCGGCACAGTAGTATGTGTCCAAACCTAGTTCCATGCTCTCCCAGGTCAGCAGGAGCTGCTCCCTATGGGACCTGAAGTATCAGATCTATTTATATGACCTTTTGAGCGTGAGACTAATGCACCCCATTACCAGAGGCTTTTCATTATTCAGTAGCTGCTCACCTGCAGCTAAATGGATGATAAAATTAGAAAGGGATACGTGGAAAGATTTTGTTGAGTCAGTGAAAAGATTGCCTTTTCTACTCTTGTGGTGCATCATGTTTTTTATTTTAATTGGCTTGTAAATCATTGCTCGAGTAGTAAATTACTTTAGTTAGAGATAACTTTAATGCTATCTTATACAACATCTTTCAAGTGTGGTATGCGTATACTCAGTATTACTTTTCTTTACTTACTGAGGTCAGTGTAAACATGTCTGTGGTTTTTGTCTCATTCTCTCAAAATGAAAACCCTAAGAGAGAACATGAGAACAAGAGGAGAAAGAAAAACAAGCTTGACAAAAAAACTGTGAACCAGAGAGATAATTTACATTAGTACATTTTATTTTACGGAGATGATTTGTTTCAAGTATAACCCGAAAGGCCATTCCAATATAGGCCTGAAAAAAATGATAGCTCACCCTACTATGTAATAAAGTCTTTTCATTTTCATTAATTGTGACCCTTCTCCCATTTTAAAAATGAATTTCTTGATTACTTTTTTTTTTTTTTTTGCCTTGCAGCGGACTATCACAGCAACAACTACACAGTGACTAACGGATGGAAGATCCACAACACTGCTAAAAACAAGTGGTTTGTCTGCATGGCCAAACATGCAGAGGACAAGCAGAAGTGGCTGGACGCCATCTTGAGGGAACGGGAGCAGAGAGAATGTGAGTAACACTTTTTTAGGCAATATACGGCACTTCTAGTTTATGGGCCTGACTGTGCAAAACCAAAAATGTTCCTTTTTTTTAATACTAGAGTTCCCCTCATGGGAAATAATCTTGCTTAGAAAGACATGGCACCACAGACCATGTTTTACAAGGAAACTAACTAAGTGTGTGCAATTATTTTTTATTTAATGCTTTAATTGTTGTTATTGATGTATTGCAGGATTGTTAATGTTAACTGAGTGTACAGAAGTGCCTCCTGCTCTTCTCCTACCTCTGCTTTCCCATCCTCTCTTATTTGCCCTACATGTTGGTGTCACCTTAGATTCACAAACCATCAAGGCTCCCTCAGCTGGCACACAGTAACAAACACAGACTGTAGATGTGCTTATGACCTGGATGCAGTGTTTGTGTCCTACGGTTATGTCCCACCTTGAGCAAGCTGTCTGCCTTTGTTTAGTAAATAGAGGCTTAGGTGACATGACGTCTACAGTTGGCCTGGTTGACCTGTGCACTAAGCAGATTGCTACAACAATCTATTCTTCACGTAAAAAAAAAAAATCAAGGTATGAGACGAATCAAAGCCCTTTGTGTGAAGTGACTGATGTCTCATTAATAAACAGAAAACATGCTAAAAACAGCATCTTCGCTTTAAATAGAAGAGCTTTCGCTTGTCAAAGAAAGTGAACCTCAATTACGTCATACACGTGCATTTTAGATAATCTGGATCTATTTTTACTATAATGTGTGTGTGTGTGTGTGTGTGTGTGTGTTGCATAGACTTAAAGGCAGAGTTGCATCAATTTCGGCAGTATGTTTTGCAGCCATATAATGAATTGACGTGGAATTAGCTTTGGATTAGTGTGCAAAAAATGAAGTGTGTTTAGTCTCACCCAAAAGAAATACACTTCATTCATCGATGGTAAAAAATAAGCCCTACACAGCACCACATCCACTGATTTAAGATTAGCAATGCAAACTGATATTCTTGTTGCTCCTTCAGACTTCCCTCTTTTGCCTTAAATTGTGTTCCCACCTGTTCAGCACCAGCCACCTGCCTTTTGTTATGTTGTGTGCATTAGACAGTGTGAAAGGCTTTAACCAGATTTGGGGCTTCAGACAACTGGTCACCTGATAGCATTGATGGCAAACAATCAAAATTGAATCCCTAAAGCTATTTGAACATTACTTGACTGAATACATCTCAAAGGTTCAGCTGCCCATGATGCGTCTTAGCGGAGTACAACTGTCAACATAAACATTTGCATTTTTGTGAATTAGTCTGCGTACATTCACATGTAATAAGCATCCTCAGCGGAGGTTGACGTCATCAGCATCTGATTCTGTGATAAAAGGGTTTCAGAGTAGGAATAAGTATGAAGGAGTGTGCTGCAGCTTGTGGTGTTTGGTTTCAACCCGGCGGAAATCAACCTGAGGCTAACAGATGCCAGATCAGTCACAGTGCCCAATTTCCCTACACTCTCCCGTTATATTACCCTCTCCACAGTATACTCTGCTCTCAGTGTGCTTACCTTTCTCTCAACCTCTTAACTACAGTCTAGACAGCTACAGTACATGATACAGTTTTCTTGCAATAAATCCTGGCAACGTTTTCTTTTTCATGTCTCCCCCTTCATGCGTTATTGCCTTTCCTGACATGCCTTGTTTAATGTGACCTTTTCCATGTATTGCTGTGGTCCTTCCGTGTGCTGGACATGTGGCTCTCTTGAACCCTCCTAAAAGACTGCCAGCTGGAGGTGTTTTGTCTTATCACTGTTTTAATGGCAGTTTAGGGAAAATGCGTGGGTCAGATAATGCGATAGGGCATTAGCTCATGCCAATGAGTTCAGGAAGACAAGGAGCAGTACAAGACAAACTCTGACAGCTGGAACAGAAGCTGAGGGGCCTCTGCGCTGGACAGGGCCCGTCTGTTGTTCAATGACACTCATTGTTTAAGTCTACTCCAGCTGCTGTCAAATGTAATATAACCCCACCTCCATCACAGGCTGCCAGTGCAGAACCCCGGAGACTTAAGAGTTAGCAGTGTAACTTTTTACATTGTTTGTCTCACCCCTCTGTTGGTCCGGCTTCCACCACAACACTTCTACTTTCAAAGCCATAAGTTTGATTGGATTGCATAGTTTGCAGTGGACAGCCGAGAGTCCGAGAATATTAAGGACCCTGGCACTCCAAGCTGACCTCAAAGAAATAGTGACAAAGGTTAAGTGATCAAATGCCTTGCGTTGCCGCACATTTCCTCGTGCCTTCTGTTCATATTTGCAGATAAAGTCACTTCAAAGGCTACAGCCAAATGCCAGATGACCGCCAGCATGTACATATGTTCTGCGGCTGCATGAGAGGAAATAACTAGTCAGCAGTTTGTATTTGTAGTCCAAAAAACATCTTGGAAAGACAAACAAAGTCACCTGCCATATTCAAGCCAAAAAGATAAGGAGAAGCGCCACTAAATGGGCAAATTCATTGATTCGCTAGGCTGAGCAGCCCCTCAGCAAGGCTCACTGGCACATTTGTTAACAACGGAAGATTGTCAACTTGTGTGTGTTAGGGTCCGAAGAGAAAGCAAGGTGGTTGACGAGTGACAAAGATCCCAAGTTAGATCGGTTTCCAGCTGTCCCAAATAAGTTCTCTGTCAAGCGTATTGCAACGTGATCAGAATACTATATAGTCGAGTTCAGCTGCTTGATGTGTTGCTCCGTAGAGTTAAGCAGCTTAGGGCGCCACAGTGCAGCAGAGTTGAGTTGCCCAGAGTCAGAAAGTCTCACAGTGCGGTTCAGAAGTTCATCAAACCCCACGATGAGGTTAAGCGGCTCAAACTGTGAACTTACTGGAGAGGTTTTTACTGGGGCAGCGAGCCTTACAATGGGCCCTCACATGTAGTGCTTTACAATAGAGGAATAATAGTTAACAAACCAACACAGAAACAAGATCAGGATCACACTGCCCTCCTGAACTTTACTTACTCCAAAAACAACTTGTCTAGGAGAGATTACCATCTGGGTTTGTTTCACAAGGTTGTGGCAGCCCCATGCCGCCATGCTCTGTTCCTGGCTTCATTCCATCTGCACAATACCAGAACACAACCGGGCCGTCCAGGCAAAGGTCCATTTGTTTCTTCTAACAGCACCATGACGGCCTTTGCCTTTTGGCTTTGACACGTGTGGAAGCTGTGGAAAGCAAGTAGAATTGTTTTTGTCCAGTAATGGGTCTGCTGTATTTTTCTTGCCATTGGGATACAGTCACTGTTTTTACAGAAAAGTTTCTCATTCGGTTGATGGGTAGGTTGACAAATCCTCTTAGATCTGACTTTTTTTTCTCTTTTGTTTGTAGCTCTCAAGCTTGGAATGGAGCGGGACGCCTACGTGATGATTGCAGAGAAGGGGGAGAAGCTCTACCACATGATGATGACCAAGAGTCGGCACCTGATTAAGGATCGGCGCAGGAAGCTCAGCATTGTACCCAAGTGCTTCATGGGAAAGTGAGTTTCTTTGCTTCTTTGGTGCCTGGTTTCTTCAGGTTCCAAGAATGTGCTGCAATGCTATGCTGTTCACAGGGGGATCTTTACAAATTGTTGTTACGTAAGATCAGCAGGCTTTCAAAAGAGCTGGTATCCAGTCTCCCCAAGTCTTGGCAAGATGCCTAAACTGTATTATCCCTGCATCCTCTTTTCCATAATGAGTCTCCTCTCATGGTTCATAGAAAAGACCAAGTTGCTTCCCACACACTCATATCATCGAGCACACACTCACACACCCAGACTTTCATTTGCAAACTGAAGCTCTGCAACAAGCCCCACCCCCCTTTTGGTCCCCTCGATGTTCAGTACAATGAATAGACAATGAAAGACTTGCTTGAGCGTCCCTCAGGCCAGCGGTTGTGAGATCCTGAGCAGCAATGAAAATTCTTTCCGGCACCATTTTAGGGATAAATAAAAATAAAACTAGGCAAGACTACGATGGAGACCGATGACTGTAAAGAGAAACCAGGAAGCTACCATTAATGTCTGCAAAACTGCCAACATGGCCTTTCAGTATATTACAAATTATATAATGCATCACCCATGTTTTTCGAGGGGTAAATGCAGTGGACGATAACACTGCATCAGCTGCTGCCAAGAAGCAAATTTAATGGCTCGCTCAAATATGTAATGGTGTTTCGGGGAGACATGTTCCATCGTGGTGGCGTCACATGAAGTCTTTGTCTGGGTGTTTTCTTCTCTCGGTTTAATGTACCTCACTAGACGGTCAGGATCCTGAGACCTTCCAGGAATTACATCCAGCCATAATGTGTATGTCAGCACTCCCTGTCAGAGTATACTGTGTTAAGTTTTTAGTATCCTCACAGAAGTAATGCTTTTTCTTGCCCCCATCCACTTGTAGGTCAGAGTCAGAACATTGGCTGTCGAGCTGGTTTAAATTTCAGTATTTGCCAACATGGATGCTTCTTTTCTCAGACAATCCTTTTTCAGTCACTCCCTTCCTCCTTTGCCTCATCCGTGTGGTAAAAGTTTGTCTGTTTTTCACTTTCTATCATCTCCCACTTTCTTCACTTTATCACTCAGTCATTTCCTGCCGATGAGTGCAACCTGCATTAGCTCTGCATTTGTCCCGCTGATGAAATTAGCAGCGTCCATAGTTTGAGTGCTTATTGCATTAAACAGAGATGCTGACTGCTGGTTTGATAGCACCCTGTTGTCTTGAGAGCGTCATTCCATCATTTGTCTGCTATCTACATTGGAAGGTGGTTGGTGTTACCTCGCGTTACATTTTTTTATTGCTACTTTTTTTGGTTGTGCCAGTGCTGGCCTGGCATCTTTTGTGGGGATTTAAAGTCCTAATTTTCTTGTTTTGTCCATTCCTACTTTTTTTGTGCAAAGAGGAGAGCTGATGCTAGGTGGGGATGGAATTAGATCTCCCTGCTCCATTTCTGGGTTAGCTTCTGTTTCACTAAGCTTTGGTTCTCAAATCTATTTTCTCACCCAATTCCATAACGTGTGTTTCTTCTGAGCAGGTTTTGAACATGTAGTGTCTTCCTACCTTAAACAAGACAAAATCAAGTACACTATAAAAAGTCAGTATTCATACTTGCGTGCACTTGATGCACACTATTGTCCCACAATGCAATTCACAATTGAAATGCAGCTGGAACAAATTAAGATAAATGACAAATGGTGGTGAGATGGCTCCAAAAAGATCTTAGAAAACAAACAAACACAGACAAGTGTTTGGGGGGAAAAGAAAATCTCTTTGTGAAGTTTAATTGCCAGAACATCCTAAAGTTGCAGTTAGAATAATGTACAGACAGTACAATGACACCAATATTGTGTATATTGTATTTGTATTATTTTAGTATAAAGCAGTAAAGTAAGTAGATTTCTTGTATGGTACAGTACTTACTGCAACAAAAGTGAAGATTAGTATTTAGTATATACAGCACATGGTCAGAATGTAGTATGTGGAATAGGGACACAGCAGTTGTCTATCCAAGTCTAGGGGGTCACTTGAAAAGCCAATTTGCTAATGACATCTCTAATGACATCTCTGTGTCCAAAATTAACTTGACTCTTACGTAACACAGACACACACACACCAACACACACACACACACACACACACAAACACACACGCACACAAACACATATTCAGTCCCCTGTCAATTAAGCCACCGGCTTTGAGGTGTACATACAGAGAGACAAAAAAACGCACATACACTAATAATGCTGAATGAAAACACATTCATTTCCCAATTAATTGATAACATACTCTTATACTTTTGTGCGTCAGGCAGACATAAAGAACAAGTGGCAGCTGGCTCAGGGTGTTCACAGTTCATTATCATACACACACAGCAATCATATGCTTGTGGGTCATCTTTTTATGCACGCACGGCCGCACGTCTTGTTTGCTTGTCATTTATGCATGCTAAGCAATCACACATACACTCGTACATCCGTTGCATGACAGTAAATCAACGCACGCACATACTGTACATCCCACACACGCTTTAAAATTGTTCCCATGCTGAAATGTTCAATCTTAGAATTCAGGAATATGCACACACACACACACACACACACACACACACACACACACACACACACACACACACACACACAAGCTCTCTCCAACTGACTTTTCATCATTATCTGGGGAAGTGATTTCACTCCGCAGCATGAGAGACAAAGAAGGGGAGAATGTAATTTTCTCCTTCAAACATTTGTTCAGTGAATACTGGGTGGAACAAGAAGGGAGCGGAGCTGAAGTGCTTAAATTTGGATGGTTAATGCATGTACAGTACCAAAGCCTGAGGGATATTTGAAGAGAAAACGAGAAACTTTATTGTATGAATATGTTTTGTAGATGCACTGTCTATGCCTGTGGTCGAAGTACTTCATTAAAACTGTAACCATTTTAAATGTCATACTGACAGACTAAATTGCTCAAAGAGCCTTGCACAGTGTTAAGATATTGCATTGTGCAAGGCTCACAGTATTGAACAACATCCAGGCCAACTCCTCTTCAGAATGGATATATTTCACTGGTTGTGTCACATGGGTCTACTGAAAGCAATAGGCTCTGCTTGCAAGACAAACACTATATGAAATATAGAAACTATCATTGAAATACAAACTGTTGAAGTTGGGAATAGTCTGGGGAAAAAATTACCTTTCCTAGGTTACTTCTGCTGACTGGCCACACTGCAGTTTTGATTTCAAAGGTGGGGTGGACACAGTTAGTAGAGGCACAAATACTTGCTGAAATCATGTGAAAAGACTGTGAGCTAGATAGTACTTAACTGTGGAGTTTGACCTTTAAAGGTCCTTTGACATGCTGCTTTTTTGGATACTTTTATATAGGCCTTAGTGGTCCCCTAATACTGTATCTGAAGTCTCTTTCCCAACTAGAGCCAGTCCCACAATGAGCTTTCCTTAGTATGTGCCATTTCTGTGTCTGTAGTTTTAAATGCTATTATCCCTTATGCTTTTGGCGATCTATCGAAAATAAATGTAGAGCTCAAGCTTAAAGTTTTAAATTGTATCTCATCTTACAATGTTTAAACTAGACACTCCAAACTCCACTATAAAAGTTGGTTTTTAGTTTTTAAGTTATTCTCTTTTCCACACTCTCCATTCATTCTGGAGAATCAGTAATTTGCTGCACCCTAAAAATACCAACTCGCACTATACACAATTAGTCAACAGAGCCACAGTCAGTAGTGCATAACAGTGATTTTCATATACAAACGAAGCATTGGGTTAAAACTCATTTTTCTTCTTCTGCTTAAGCAACCTAATCCAACAAAAACTAATAAAAAGCAGTTAGGCTCTGTGCAATGACTCAGTTTCTGTCGGCACTGGAGGGAAACTGGAGCACTGATACTATTAAGTCTTTAACGCCTTGGCTACTGGTGCTGCTGCCTTGCTAGAGCAGCAACCTGAACTTCCCATTGTTGTATTTTCTCAGTGGCAGACTGTGGCACGTGCATGTAGACTTTGACAACTTATCAAGGAGTGAATCCATAAGGACCTCTGCACATATGCTGGGAAGTTGCTTTGGCTAACCAAAATACCAAGATGCTGTTTCTCACATATACATAGGTGTTATAGATAAAGTTACAGGTTTTCTTTGCATTTTATTTTTTAAATATAATGTTCTACAGTTAGTGTTTTAAGAGCTTATCTATCAGAACAAGGGGTGTGTTGCATGTTTTGAGTGTGGTATGGTCTGTTTAGCATAAGCCATGAGCATGAGAGGCTTAATGATTGAATTGGAAAGTAAATGGTGATACTTTCAAAAATACCAACCATATCGACAGGACAAAACATAGGGGCACCCAAACTGTGTCTGCCAGGTCATTTCTGTGAAGTTCAATGCAAAGACAGCACAGCAAGGAGCCCAGTGGCAGAGATGCTAACAGTTTCAAAAACAAAACTGCAAACAGATTACCACTTTAAGAAACCAGGCCTCCTTATATGCTTCTTTGTCTTTGTGTTCTCAGTGAGTTTGTGTCATGGATGATAGAGAGTGGAGAGATCAGTAAGCCTGACGAGGGGGTTAACCTGGGACAGGCCTTGCTGGAAAATGGCATCATTCACCATGGTGAGACAAAACAAAATCCGTTATTTCTCTCTCTCCTTTCCTTGATCTCTGTCTGATTTTCTTTCAGTTTGTTTTAGTTAAACCTCTCCCATCTTCTGTTCCTTTATACATTTGACTCACATATTGATGCTTTTTGTAGCTCCCTTTTTGTTTTTTTTTTTTTTTTTTAGTCATATCTTTTCCTTGTTTTACTGTTTCTCATTTTCTCTGATTCACATTCTCCTTCTGTAATTGTTTGACTCAGTCATGTTATGAATTTGTCCCCCCCACTTCCTGTTGGAGCACACCATTTTAGGGTAGAAACCAACATGATCCAAAGGCAGTGTTTGGTAATAATAATTCTGTAAATGTGTCTTACATTATTTCCCCTTCCCTGATTTTGTCTTGAGTGTGACATTCACAGGACCACCAACTTGAATTATGCATTAAGGGATGACACACATGCTCACATGCACACACACACACATACACACACACACACACACACACAAACAGCTATGCATAATGTATGAACACCGTTGTCCAGTGTTGCTGAAGGGGTTTTTGTACATAGTAAGTGTAAACCACTGTCACAATGTATACACACCACCCTCTCAGAGAAATTTGCTGAGATCCAACCTTCACATTCCTTAATACCTGTGGAAAAACCCCTGAAATCCTCCCTCACACTAGCCTATGGCCACAGAGAGGTACAATGATGACATGCAGGGCTCTGTGGGGTAGCAATGAGGCTTTGTGGGCAAACCGTAGAGGCTCAGGCCCTGCAGGCAAAGTGTAGGTGTTCAGTTAGTCGGTGAAAAGAAATCCGACAGAGAGAAGTAATGTGACAGAGTGGCAAATTTAAGCTGTCCATCTACCCTTTCTGAGTCACGCATTAGTTAAGTGAAGAGACCCATAAAAAGAGAGACAGTCAACCACATGCATTTTAAAGTATGTAATGCAAACTTTATCCAATCAGTTGTGCATGTTTGAGCCACTAAATCACACCAGTTCATACTTGAATGTTGTCATTTTGACATCTCCTTTGCCCCCATAATAATTCAGCTATCATTTTATGTGCTTTAAATTTCACATTTGACACTTTACAATGGCTGATTGTGTGGTGCCTTTGGTTTTATGAGGACATTTTAAGTCTAGACTGAGAAAACCAGTACATTTTTTGAGCCCATGCCAACTTGTTGTGGTAGAACCAAACTGCCTCTGTTTTGGCAGATTTCACTCTTTGCTTCTCCAACATGCATCTGTTTGTGTATGTACATATGTATTAGTCATTTTCCATTTTCTTTATTGGATTAAGTATAGATACAAAAAAATGTTTTGTTTATTAATGCGAGTATGTAGATGTTATTGGAATTGGCAGCTGTCTGCTATGTTAAATATTTGAATCTCATGGCTTACCCAACACAGACAGAATTTACAACTGCAGAGTTTCCCACAAACATCTTGCTTCTCGACTCTTCCCTTACCCCAATTCCTTCTACAAATGAAATTTGTAAAAAAAAAAAAAAAAAAAGTTAGGAACAAAATACATTGGAAACCCAATGCTTAGCTATACTCCCGACATTATGAAACTTGCATGTTTGAAAAGGCCCAGACAAAGTTATGACTGCCTTTTCTTCACCTTACTGTGCAAAGTTTCTTAAGAAGTGGACTCAATACTCAATACAATTGATGTCTAAATACATGTGGACATTATAGATATGCTAGCCATTTAGATGTGACAATAAGTAGGAACATCAATGTTCTTATCAATCTTTTTGAGACAATGTAGACATTTTTGGAAGACTAGAATATCTCAAAGCACAGTTTTTATTTTGCTTAATTATTCCACAGTTAAGAGTGGAAGAGGCAAATTAAATTTCAACGTACTGCAAATCCCTTGTTCTCCGTACATACAGTATGGACAATGATATATGTATCTACTTGCAGTTGCGCTGATACCTACAACCTACAATGTTAACGTAATGCTTTTCCAAATAAAAACAAAATTTAAGAAAGGAGAAATGGCATACTTAAGGTTAATAGATTATGAACTCCAGCTGAGGTGACATTATCTCATTGTGGTGATATTTCAGTGTCGGACAAGCACCAGTTCAAGAACGAGCAGGTGTTGTACCGATTCCGCTACGACGATGGTACCTACAAGGCCCGCAGTGAGATGGAGGACATCATGTCTAAGGTAACTAGAATTCTACATCAGGATATCATCATCATTGGTGTTTGATCGGAAATGTAAAAACCAAAAAGGAATAGCCCTTTTTACAAGGACAATAGTCATTATAAAATTATAAATATCCATCAGATTTACATTCAGTAAATTAGAAGGAAATAGAGATAAGTGGCTGCACAAACTGCATTTGAAAATTGCATATAAGCGTTTCATATTAAGTCTTATAAATCATTATACAAATTAATTGATTGTATAATGATTCAAAAATATGAGTGCACCTTTGCTCAAATTTGCCAAATTCTGTATCATCTATATCCAAAGTGTCTAAATAATTCTATTATTGTTTACATTTGTTAAACATATCAACAGTTTATGCAAATGTTCATACTCTGCAGGCACGAATCCCATTCTCATAGAAAACTCAGTCAGAATCTAAATAAAAAAAAACAACTGACAGAACGATTGGTTATATTGGCCTACCTGTGTCTCAGATCCCAGTCATTGACTGTGATTTTGAAACTTCTATCTTAAAACGATAGCCTTGGGGTAACTCTTTTCACAGTCAACAGTTAATTATCTTGGCCATGCTTGTACTTGCTTACCCAAGGTGTGTATGTTCTATGACTCAGCGCCTCCATTTTTCTTCCCTTTTTAGGGCGTCCGGCTGTACTGCCGCCTTCACAGCCTCCACACGCCTGTCATCAAGTAAGTACCTGCCCTTCTCTCCTCTCTCCTCCTCTCCTGCTTTCCTTCCATATGCTAATGTTCCCGCTCTCCAGGTGCATGAATGCATATTCATGAAGGGTTTGCATTCGGCCCACGTCACCCCTTTCTGTAATGACTGAACTAACAGTAGTACTGCCAGGAATGAGAGCCCTCAAACCTCCCTTTCCTCTCCAACTTGGACTCCCAGCCAGGCTCGAGCTGCTGTAGGTTCTTATGTATAAGATTCAGTTAAGCTGGAGGATGCCAGGTTTCATGACTGGAGGTTTATATGGGGTACCTGTTAAAAGATTAAGGAGAGCTACATTGTTATGAGCATTTGTCTCTTATCTTTACAGTGTTATGTGTTTGCTGAATGTATGTTAGTAACTGTATACTGTATACTTACATGAGTTAAGTGATAGTCCAAATGATGACTGCAAACATTTTTTCAACCCTGATAAATCACTTTTTATTTCTTCTTCATGCTCGCTCTCTTTCTTTCTCTCTCTCTCTCTCTCTGTCTCTCTCTGTCTCTCTCTCTCTCTGTCTCTCTCTGTCTCTCTCTCACACACACACAAACTTTTTTACTTGCAATAATTACGCCATACACATACTATAGAAATATAAACTTTACCGTATACAGTATATACACACACATATATAAACTCCATCCCCTGAATGTTATACACCCCATATGTTGATAAACAAATACAGTTGTCCATTAGTCCTTAATTGTTGATTTAAACTAAGTAACCCTAACTAACTACTTATTATAATTCAATAATAATTATTGGAAATATTGGCCCAAGACCTAAAACTATGTCTTATAGTTAACTTAAAAGAAATTGAAATTGTAACACTGAAACTGAACTCGGTCCTGGGAAGTGGAAGAATGATCTCAACTTTACCAAAATGTTTTTCTTCTGGTCTAAGAGTCAGAATAGAAGTACAAATGTAAATAGAAGCACAGGAAACGCACATCGTTTCCCTCTGACACACACACACACACACACACACACACACACACACACACACACACACACACACACACACACACACACACACACACACACACACACACACACACACACACACACACACACACACACACACACACACACACACACACACACACATTCTGTATCTGGCACAGCCCCTCCCTTCATACTCTTCCTCCATCACCCCTCTATCTCTCCCTACATCACTCACCCGCTGGTTGAAGTGCCCGGGGCTGCCATTGGTGCAAACAAAGAGCTTTTGGTCCGGGGACAAATCCTATTAACATACAAAGGCAATCCCTCTGCTTGCCAGCAGGATATTATGTAATATAGCCTTGCTTTTTTAATCCATCACTAAATTGGCATTGTAAGTAGCAACCATTAATTATAACGTTTGAGTGATGGATGTATTGCATTTTATAAATCATAAATAATTATATTATATTATATATATTATAACAGTGCCTCTGTTTTATTTAACTCTGAGTGACAAAGCACCCGCCGGTTTCATAAAACTCAAATGCACATGACATAACATATGATAAAACCGATCTAAACCTAATGAAATCAATCTCGATTGATGTCACAGATGTCTTATGCTGTAGAGGATGATGCCCTCCCTGATACAGAAAACCATTGATCAGCAAATTATGTCTAGAAGCAGCTCACTTTTCATGTTGTTTCAGGGCATTGTCTGCAGTATCAGTCAGCACACTTCTTGTCCACATATGCACTTAACTGTTATTTTGATTTGGCTTTCATTATGAATGTGGCAGTTTGCAATATGGGTGGTCCAGTCACACCCTGTCTTACTCACAACATTGAGATGTTAAAGCAACTATACCGTTCATTTGATAGGCTCTGATACATCCGTCGACTCATACAACCAACCACACTTCCTCTGTGGCATTTCCTGTTTCACATGGTTAAATGTTGAGCAGATTGGTCCACACTGGTTGTTCATGTAATCTCACAAAAAAAGCTCAAATAATAAAATGATTAATTCTGGAACACATGGAGCACATGTAGTACTATACCTGCAAATATATAATTTTCATGATATGGATGTTGTCATGGCAAGAACAGAAATGTATATATTTCTTTTCTTTCTTTGACTCTAAATAGAGACAACACTGTCTTTTGTCTGTTACTCAAGAAATGCAACATAACAAACACAACAGACACTGTTCGCTGTTGATGCTGTTAACCACAGAGAGGTTTTGGGTTTTGTTATCTATTAAACACATGTTACTGTATATGTAAATCTACAGGCTGTGAACTGTGGTTTTTCTTTCATGCCACCTGTGTTGTACTGTTAAAATACATTTTGTGAATACATTTTTTGCTTCTTTAGGGACAGAGACCACCATCTGAAAACCTTTAAATCTGTGGTGCCTGCCAGCAAACTGGTTGACTGGCTACTTTTGCAGGTAAAATCATTGTCATATTATACTTTCATTTAATCCAAACTAATACTAAGCAAGGCGCCAAGGGTGTATAAAATGATAATAACTGTCATTACTGTCTTTTTTTGTGTCATTGTACTGTTTGATTATAGACTTGAATTGAATTTCAGTCAATGATCTTGAAGAGCACAACCAAGGACATGTAGAATCAGTCTCCAATCTCTCATTGTCTTTGTTTTACACATATTTATGAATGCTTACTGGCTCACAAATCGGCATCTTTACTGCAACAAACACATAGATAACTCAGGTCAGCAGTGCGGCAGCCTGCCGTGTATGAGAAGGTGTAAACAGGCATTGTAACTGACCGACTGTGTGCGTCATTGATTTTGTTTCCCAGGGAGACTGCTCGACCCGAGAGGACGCCGTGACGCTGGGTGTGGGGCTCTGCAACAATGGCTTCATGCACCACGGTCAGTTAAATTCTCTGTCACACACACACACACACACATGCATGAAGGACAGGTAAAGACCCCTCAAATTGACTAGGATTTTGACTTCACTTCACTTAGAATCTAAGTGAATAGATGATTTAAGTCTTAGATCATCTATTCTGCATAAGATAAAAGGAGCTCCATGACACATGCATGGTGTGGCGATGTCTCTAATTATTTACATTGCTCTCTTTTGCAACAGCCCATTCATATTGTTGTTGTGTGACTTGATCATTCCCTCATTGTGCATTTTCTCCCCTACACCAGTCAGTCCTTCTCTCTACACGTAACATGTAATATTAGCCTCTCCTCTATCATGCCGTCATAGGTTGAAAAAAGGGCATGGTAAATTTGCATACCTGGTCTAGCCAAGTCTTGGTAACCTCACTGACCACATTGTAGTGGAGCGGCTTTGGTTCTATCCCAGCATGTTGAACGTAAACAGAATTAGCAGTGTACCCTAACCAGAGCTGTTTGGCTTAGCTATATGGCTGTCTGGGTCAGTCCACTGAACCATGACCGCTGCTTAAGGCCTAAAATTTAATCACTCATCTTCATTGGCCAAGTGTATGATGTGTACTTAGTGCTGGAATGCTGAAGAAGTAACAGTCCTCCAGTAGTGAATTACATTAATAGGTTACACTAGCAGACAGGTACCATTTCAAAAGCTGCTTATTGTGCAACACTTACGTAGTACAAGTGATACATTAGAATATAAACAATACCAAGGCTTAAATGTACACATGGTTTAAAGCATACAGATCTCTTCTCAAGCATCTGTATTTCACTCTCATTTAAACAAAAACATATCCACTCCCAGGCAGTCATATAGTGGCTTTCCCTTTACTTTTAGCTTGCCTGATTGGCACTCACACATATATCTGCCTCCCTCTACCATCTGTTGGAAGGTGTCACCTGTTCTCTCCCTCTCCTCTGCCTTTCTTCAGGGTCACAACCTCTCTTCTCAGCCTGTCTGCACTCCTCACCTCTCCTGAAGTCACTTGTTTTAGTCCTTTTAGTCAGCACATCTGCTGCTTTTCACCTGGTACCTCTTGAACTCTTCTTCTTTTTCCATTTTTTTTTCTGTCCTTGTCTTTCAAGTCTTTTTATGTCTGTCTGTCTGTCTGGTTGTACTTGATATGAGATTACGAGGCTCCTTACTGGTGGGAGGAACACTGATAACAGATAACACAGTTAATTTGCCTTTCGACTGTCCTTACCGGCTTACATCATTCATCTACACTTTTGTCGGGAACACCTGTTGCATTTTGCCCTTCAGGCAACTTAAAGGTGCTCTAAGCGATGTTGGGTGATTTCACTTCTTGTTGACGTTCAAAGTATTTTCAAACCAAACGAGGCTAGCTCGGCCCTCCCTCCTCCTCATCCCATCTCCTCCCTTCCGCGTTTTGGTTGCCATTTGTGGAGCCTGGGCTGTCTACGGAGACCGCATTTGTTTTTGTTTTTTTTACAGTGTGTTCAGGGGACAGGCAGCTAGCGTATAGTGAGGAGATGTTTGCTGTATGTGACAAAAAATGTTGTAGCCTAAAAAACGCGTGACATCGCTTAGAGCACCTTTAACATATAGGGCACATTTTCCATGTATCCTCAATTAGTCCTGTTATACAGCAGGGTTGAATTGCTCCTACGCCAAAATATCAGTAATTAATCATTTGACAATATTAACTATAGAATGCCAATAATGGAAGTAACAGTGAGTAATGTTTTTTTTAACCACAGATTTTCCTTCCACCACAATATTCATCTTTCAATGTTCCCCTCAGGGACTAAATATGTCTCGTGGGGATGCATTTAGTGAAGCTGTGTCTATTTGATGGTCATTGAGATTAAATTATTTTAAACCCCTGGTTAAAGTTCCCACTGCACTCAGATCAGTCTGAAATGCAGCTTTTAGATTGTTGTTTGAAATTTGTTTCGTAGAGAAGATACTGAAAGACCATTCAATTCATAATTGCCCATATAGTTGCTTCAGTGCATCATATTTTATGTCATGCCTATGTAGTTTAATTATATAATTAAAAAAAGTGCACATTTTTCCCGACCCTTTTGATATTGTCAGTTATTAGCATTTAAATGATGATTTAGCATGTCTGTGAGAAACTTTGTGTGTGTTATTAGGGTCTGACAGTTTCTGGAGTAGCACTCCCTCCAGTAGAATAAGTGGTGTTAAGTTATTATATGACTTCAGCCTCCGTGACTCAAAGGAAATTACTCACGTTCAGGCTTCGTTTGAGTTTGCGTAAGGCCAGTGTGCGTGGGTGTGGCTGGCGTGTGTGTGTAATCAGTTTGTGAAGGCTTTTGTTCACCCGAGGGTGCCAGATGCTCACCAAATCTCTCAACAGCTGGGTACCTTTTTGGTTCTTTGTGTTGGCTGTTCAAGCCCCATTTTACAGTGGCCTTAGAGATTCATACACCTATGATAAGACGATTTGGGGCCAAATGTCAAAAATGGCAATTCCTATGTGACAAAACAAGATGGATATTTTACACCAACAATCTGCCTCCAACATCATCACCAAATGTGAGCATGATACTGTCACTGTCATTTTAGTGACATATACTTTTCTCTCATCACTTCATCCCATTTTGTTGCTAACACATCAGGATAAACAATACCCACAGCCCTTCCTGAGTACCTTTTCTCTCACCACTCCATCCCACTTTGTTGCTAACACATCAGGATAAACAATACCCACAGCCCTTCCTGAGTACCACCAAATGCAGATATATTTGTGTAACTGCACCTGTTGCAGCAGTGTCTGGTGTTTGTGTTTTGACACACATGAAAACTGACAGGAGAATTATTGTGGAATAGCGTTATGTTTACCACTTCAATTCAGTGTTTCACAGAAAGTAACAATCACAGTTAAAATGATTTAAAAAAAAAAAAGAAAATCAAGGAAATCGTTGTTACCTGCTCACATACTGTAATCAAGGCTGTTATTTCAGTGGCTTAGCTTTTTATCAGACACACATGAAAACAGATCTACAGTAGGGTTAATGTAGTGTGTTTTGGTTCAAGCTCAAAAACTGCTGTTACTGAAGAAGCATTCGTAATGTGGTCCTCACCTGTTAGACCCCATGTGTTGGAGTGAGGCTTAGCCCAACAATGGGATTTCAAAACACATTTAGACACACGGCTGTGTGTGTTTCTTGTGTCCTCTGGAGAATCCTTCCTAGCCCTGGTCTGTGCTGGCTGTGTCCCAGATGTGGTTTGGCTCCAGATGTTCCTACTTGCATCATGAGCTAATTAGCTAATTAACCGTTAGCTTGTTTGTGTGAAGATGTACACACATTAAGTGGCAACTTCTTGAGCAAACATTCGTATCTCCACAGGTCTTTGAAGTTGCAAACACACTTAACATTTACAAGGTCGGTTTTGCAAGTGAAGGCCAATTTTGCAACAAGACCATCAATTTAGCTAGTATGAGCGCAAACAAAGTTTGGATTATTAATGGACAAGCAACAATGGATGTTTTTTTTGCCCTTTCATTAGCACCACTTTCAGCAACTTTTAACTGAGATGTACCCTATTGCTATTTGAGTCATTATTTCTTTCTGATTACATGGCGTGTCTGTTTTTCCCCTCAGTCCTGGAGAAGAGCGAGTTCAAAGATGAGTCCCAGTTCTTCCGTTTCTATGCGGACGAGGAAATTGAGGGAACCAGCACCAAGAGCAAGCAGCTCCAGCGCAATGACTTCAAACTCATCGAAAACATCTTGGCAAAGTCCCTGGTGGTAGGCTGGAACACACAGGCACATAAAAACAATTCCACACATTCTTACTAGGGGTGTAACGGTTAACAACATTCACGGTTCGGTTCGATACAAGATAGTGGTGTCACGGTTCGGTATGTTTTCAATACAGCAAAAAGAAAGAAATGCCAGAGAAATTTACTTGATTTTTACAAATTCATCATATCATAAATCATAAAGTATGATTTATTTATTTTTTTACTTTGAACAATGACCGAGCTCTACTTAACCCATCTTTTGGGGTGTCTTCTTAAACAAAAACGGCTCCTTTATTAATAAATATACACGTTACAGTCAGGTAGCTTTGTGTAGCACTTGACGTCCAGCCGTCTGCTGTCAGAGTAACAGCTGGTGCTTCGGACAATTGGTTCTCTATTTGGGCTGTTTTTTTGTTTTTTTTTGTACAAAGCAGGAATTACGGTCTGGCTGAAATGGGCTTGTGAAGGAATAGTGTAACATGGCTCAATTACTTTAACCATGTTTGTAAAACCTGATTTTTCCACTACAGAGTAGGGTCTCATATCCACAGCTTTAAATGTACCAATCGCTGCAGTGATTTCTTTTGCCCTGTTTGAATCAGTTGGAAATTGCTGCTTAAATGCTGCGGGGATAGTTTGTAGCGTGTGTGTGGCTTCTGGTTTTCGTCTAATTCCAGTTATTCACACACTGAGGTGATGTCAGCGTAAATGAGTTGACATGTTTGTAGTCTTCCCACTGGTGTAGCCTATTCTTGTGTAGCAGATGCAACATACCATTGTTTTTTTCTCCACCACTCTCTTGCCATCACCTTCATAACTTACAGGGAAACCAAAGTGGCTCCAAACACCAGACCTGTTGGTTATTGGAGGATCTTCCAGTTCTGGTCTGGTAATAGTCGCATTAACATTACTAGCCATATTGCAAGCGTAGCATGCCTGACTGGAGTGGAGAGTTTTTCTTTGGGAGTGGGAGGGGCAGATAGCACGTTGCCTGTTACGTCGTTTGGGCTGCCTTGTTTTGTGCAGCGGCACTGAGAACATTATATTTCACACAATGTAAGCTCTTTTTATTCTAAATGAAATAGGATTAGTCCAACGAATCCTTGGGTTTATAATGCACCTAATCGAAAGCCTCGTACCGAACGGTTCAATACGAATACGTGTATCGTTACACCCCTAATTGTTACACAGAAGCCTATTGTCACGTTCCGTTCAAAATGCCAGGCTCACATTGTCATTTTGTTTCTTTTTGTAGAGAAAAATTGATAATAATTATAATAATGTTGAACTGTTTCACTGAAGCAAGCACGCTAAATACTGCACAAAGATCTTTTAATTCACTACTTGTGATACCCGCAGTATCCGCTCTAGAGAGCGTTACTCGAGAAAAACCCTTATCTAGGATGGGAGACAATGGATCAAAGACAAAGACAGCAAGCTGGTTTTTTTTTTAAATCTATCCACATTTATCTGGATATGTGTCACTCTTTCATGCAAATATATGCATACACACATGCAAGATATTGTATGTGTGTGTTGCAAAGACAGTGATGATATAACAGAACCATATTGTACTATATAGCTAATTGAACTGATATACTAGCATCTTCGTGTGTGTGTGTGTGTGTGTGTGTGTGTGTGTGTGTGTGTGTGTGTGTGTGTGTGTGTGTGTGTGTGTGTGTGTGTGTGTGTCTGATCTCCACAGCTAGATTTAATTAACATTATACACGCATGCCCTTGTCCCCACGGGAGCAGGGACTGCTTTGATGACAATACACACTTTTGAATTTGCTCTGTTCAGTTTGCATCTTAATGAGTCTTGTCTTTTGGAAATCAACTGTACTGCCTGGGATGAAGTCCCTTTTGTGTTGCTGCTGAGACAAGAGATTGAACCATGAGAGGTGACTGCAGTTGATTGTTGCAGTTAGACAAACTGTACACTGAAGATTTTATTTTGGTGCACAGAGGTGAAACTAGGGAGTGCTAGTTAGCCCAGTTTGGATTTGTCCCCTCTTTACTGATTGTTCTATTAAAATGGCTTGCTAGATAGGACCTTTCATGCCATTCCAGTCTTTTTACTAACTGGCTGCTTTATTCCCTTATTTAATAACACAGAGTCTGAAAACTAGTTTTGTGTCAAGTGACAGTGACAGTGGTTTCCAGAGGCTGAAACTGAAAGTGTTTAGTTAAGTCCATTCTATTTGAGGAAACCTAGAAGCATCACTAGCATCCTTTTTCATATCAGAGTGGGAAGTGGGCACGCTATCTGGCTTTCCACAAGAAGTGGAAAAGGCTTTTTTCCTTGATTAGCAGAACTAATCCTCCCTCGTTGCTATTATTGAAGTGAAGTGCAGGAACTCTTTATTTACCTCAGCCATCTCCTCTGATGTAACATGCAGAGATCCCCATCTTATCAGGGCCATGCAGCAGGAAGATGGCCTACCTAATGGAAGCTGGCTAATGTGTTTGGTGATGACAGCGTTTAACTAAGCCTCACCCCACTGGGGAATAGAATATGAGAGGCTGAGAACCATAGAAATAAAATGGATCCAAAATCATCAGAAGCAAGACACTGGACACACATTGTAAATCACAGATCGCAAAAGGTTGCATATACGGAAACCCCAAAAAGGGCCATATATCACATTTTTAATACAAAGCATCAAGCTTCCAGTAAATGCAGCAAATACGAACAAATGACCTTTTACAGCAATGGCATGCAGTTGACTTGTGATTAAGAGTTAGATGTACGAGATGTACAAAAGACAAGATCTGGGTGTGCAAAATGAATATATACTGTACTGTATGGCATGACAGTTATTTTGCTACTTGCTCACTTGTGATGGTAAACCAGTGAAGTCACCCGTGTAAATGTGGGAGTAATTAGGTGATTTTCTTTGTGCATGCTAGATTCACCCTGAGGAAGAAGACTACGGCTTTGAGATTGAGGAGAAAAACAAGAGCATTGTGGTGAAATCTGTCACCAGGGGCTCACATGCTGAGGTAATGGCCAACCCATACACACACATACACAATAACACACGCTGTATCTCCTTCCCGCCCCAGGGCATTAGTTCCGGTAGGTAATGGCTGTCTACTGTTTTGACGGCTGCTGTCCGTCTGCCTCTGTTTCGCTTTGGAAGGACTTTGTTCTCATTGGCTGTAAAGCCATTAGACATCACCAGCCCAAACAAAACACGTGCACACACCATTTTATTCATCCAGAGGGATTTTAAAATGCAGATAATGTTGTGATAAAACATGCATGAATGAAAGACTATTTTCCTTACTTTTCCTGTGATTTCACCTTTGCTTTATGACCGCCAACTGTTGTTGGACAGGTGATAGGTGACTTATGGCAAATCTGACCAGCAGCCAAACCTGCGTGCTAATACTAATCATTCCAGCATCTTCCAACTTGAAAACACAGGATGAGGCCCTGGTTGTTTGTGGAATCTTTTTTTCCCCACAGGTCCAGAGATGGGAAAACCCTTTCTTTGCTCCCGACCAAAATTACATTTTACCATAGTTCTCTCTCCCTGTGGTTCAGTTTTTCCTCCAAAATGATTATTTTACTCATTTCCCACATCGCTCTTCCCTAAGTCATTTAAACAATCTTAAACCCATAAACCTTTACTCTTCTGCTCCCTTTTACACCCTTTCTCCATTTCTCTCTCCCCCTCTTACTCTGTTATTCATCCCCCATGTCCCTCATTCATTCCCCACAATAACAGGATTGCTAGTTGAGACACAGCCCGTGTGCCAGCACTGTGAATGAGGCTCAGCTGATTCCCATGGGGCTCTGAAAAGGGCTGAGAGACACACTCGCACACAGAGCTCTTTCACTATATGATACTAATATAGAAAGTCATGTGCAGACAGGCACCCGTGCTGTATAATCACACACATACAGTACATACACATACATCTTTCCACATTCTGATGGCTGTGGCTCCTCCCAGGTGTTTGTTCACCCATCCTGGGCCATTATCCAGAGTTGGGGCCCGGCTCAACCAAGGCCACCCCTCCGGATCTGTGCCCAGGACACTGGACTCACACCGTGAACACACAGAGGCAGCATTATTCGCATAACATGACTGAAGATGTGCAAGATGGCTGCATGCAGTGACGTGTGACAGGTTGTGGTGCTGTGTACGTGATTTCAGAAGCTGACTGTGCAAAGCTGAGGATGTTTGTGTGTGCAGTTATGACATTTCCTTGTACTTACATGCATTGTGATTGATTAGATTGTATTTTAGTTTGCAAGATCTGATAACTCAAACCACCACTAAGTGTATCTCTGTATTCACGTGCACACAAATGTGGTAACCTTTTAATCTGCAATTGCGTGCAAAAACTGGCAGCAGGCAGGCGACCCATGTCTAAATATCATACAGCTTAATCAGATCTAGTAGCCAATCTTGATATGCACTCCCTCCACAAAAAAGCCTATCTATATGCTGGAAAATACATGACAAGACTGAACAGGCTGTGGAAATATTGAGCAGTACACACTGATTTTCTCTGTCATGCTCCTTGGAGGTACATATACTGAACAGGGTAATGCACACTATTACTGCCAGTTAGATAATAACTTAAATCATATTTTTATTTAAGCCTAATGCTGCACACAGTTTAGGTCTTACTGTGGCACTAGATAAATAATTCATGGATGTGGTCCCCACCTTAAACTCTTAATGTGCAAATGGAGCCTTTTGAGGGATCTATAACAAGCTGCAACCTAAAAATAACCACATTCTGTCTCCTGTCTGTGCGTCTGTCCATCCAGATGGCTGGCCTGCAGGTGGGCAGGAAGATCTACACCATCAACGAGGACCTGCTGTTCCTCAGGCCCTTCTCCGAGGTGGAAACCATGATCAGCCAAGCCTTCTGCATACGACGCTCCCTGCGGCTGCTGGTCGCCACCAAGGCCAAGGAGTGAGGAACCACACATAACACTGTGACACTCTGTATGTACACTGTGTATACACACATATAGGGCACACTGGTCTTACTGGTCTTTTCTCATCCAGGATTGTGAGGATCCCTGACAACCCAGACAGCCTCTCCTTCAGAATCTGTGGCTCTGCCCCTCCTCATGTCCACGCTGTCAGGAAAGGTGAGTGATTGACTTCATTCATTCATCATACTTGACCTTTGATAATGATAAAGCTACCAATAAAGAAGAAAAAATAAAAGAAAGCTCCTTTCTTATCACCAAAACTAAACTTCCTCATAATTAATTGTGGTCCTCGTTTGCTAAACTTGCATAGTAAGAGAGGTGAAAAATTGTAGAAGAGTTTAACATTAGATGTAATCAGTCACAAGCAAAGACACAGTATACAATATAGTGTTTAAAGGTAAATGGATACCATAAGTTGGTACTGTATGTGTAATGAAAAAGTAGTCTGTTGAGTGGTTTAACAGTTCACAGCTCCCAGGAAGATGTAATTAAATTAATATTACTTGAAGTTACAATAGACATATATTTTGGTTATGACCCCACCACTGGATATCTGTGAGCAGATATATAGGCATTTGGCCTTGTTATTGCAGGATCTGTGCAAGTAAATGCTTTGAAAGTGTTTACGGTGTCAGAAAGACACATCATTCTGGGTGAATTTGAGGGAAAGATGAGGTAACTCTAGCCCCTAACCACCTGTTACTTTCTGCTTTTAGTGAGCCTCTATTAGGTTTTTATGGCCACCTGTCAGCCAGACAGCCTGCTGACAGGGTTCAAACCCCTAATAGACTAAACTCTACTTTTAAAACACACACACACACACACATGTGCGCACACAAACATTGCTATGTGATCAGAGCTAAAAGTGTAATAGGTTACTGAAAAGTAACTCCACACGTTTGTTCTCCCTTGTCATTCCTCCTGCTCTTTCTTTACAACCTCCTGACCAGATGTTTGTAGCACCTACTGACTCGAAATAGAAACATAGGAGATTTATGACAAGTTGAATGAGAAATGAATCCAAATGTGTAAACAGACAGGAGTAGGAGAAGACACACACAAAAACAGCAAGGAGACAAGCTGCCGGTTGGTGCAACCAAGGAATGTGATCTCATGATCACATGATTTTACTTTGCTTTATTATGGCAGTGGGACTTCTCCGCTTTCTGTCCCTCTCAGTTCCCCATTTCTTTCCTTTCCCCTCCCTCTCCACACTCCTCCTTTTCTCTCTTTCCTAGTGTCTTGTATTACTTCTGTCTCTCTGCTGGTATATGAGAAGCAGTTTTTTCCATCTGATATTCTCTAGTCTCCAGTTGTTGTTTTTGTTCTGTTCCTAAATACGTTCCCCTGTGTGATATCAATGAATGGGTCAAGTAGCCCCAGAGTTAGGTAATTGCTGGCACCATGGGTGGGAGTGATGCCAGTGCTGGTATTTTTAGGTCGGAGAGGAAGATGATGGAGGTGTTGATTGAACTTCCAGGCTGTAAAGCCATTAGTTGCTTGGGACAACGTGTTGGGGCATTGAGCGGAGTAATTTTCTCTTCTCCTGGAGGAGCAAGATGGGTGAGGTTATGTACACATGGGAATTGAGTCCAAAATAAAATTATTTTTTTATATAAATTTATTTTATTAAACCTTCATTTAACCAGGAATATTCCCATTGAGATTCAATATCTCTTTTACAAGGGTGTCCTTGCCAAGAAGGCAAGACAAGATTTTTTTCTAGATATGAAAATTCACTTGTACGGCACATTTAACTCTCACTTTTCCCTGAGTTAAATTATATGTTTTCATAATAGCCCCATATGTTGTGTACAGTTTCACTGTACTTATATCACCTTGTGACCTTTGACCTCTGATTCTGTTTTGACACACTGCAGGCTGGGAGGCGGTGGGGGCGGGTCTTCAGCCCGGCCAGGTCATCCTTAAGGTCAACGGCAACAACGTCAACCGCAGTGACTACCAGGAGGTCCTGGAGCACTTCACCGGGCAGCGCACACACCAGGAGCCTCCCCAAGCGGTGAGGGGACACATGAAAACAAACACTAGCACACATTTAATTCTTCATCTGCAGCAGGTTTTGTAGTGTAATGTATTAAGAGTGTTTGAAAAGAAATACAATCTGTTCCTGTCGTGGTGTCCAGTGAGTGTTTGGAGTCCTTGCATGCGCTGTTATCGCTCTCACTGCACCACAGCACTCCCCAAGAGCTTCATTTATTCTACAAACTAAATAATGCCACGAGCATGATTAGTATCAGTTGTATGTCCAGAAGTTAATTTATCAGGTCGTTTAACTATGTGGAACAGCTTACTAAATTCACATTTGACGAGCTAACAGAATGGAGAACCCCAGTGACCCAGACATTCCTGCTCTGAGACGGTACATAAAACCGCATTAGCATTAGTTAGAGCTACACTTACCTATAGAAACTGAGTGTTTGAAAAGAAAAGAAATGTATTCAAAACCTCAAGGATTTCCCTGACCATGCAGCACACTTGCTCTTTTAAATCTTCATCTCTGTATGATACCAAAGTGGTGTCATACAACATGTTTCTTCATTTCAGCAACATTCTTGGCTCCAACAGTGGGTGGCCTAGTGATCTCAAGCATAAATTTCTGGCGGACGCTTTGTCGCCGCAGGCCACTTGTAGTGAGGGTTGAACATTTTTCAGCTCAAGATACAATCCTTCCCGGAGAGAAAAAGTAGCCCAAAGCAACAAATAAGCAACCTATTTCGACAGAATTTGTATCCATTCCTGCTGCCAAGATTTGTTTGGTTAAATTCTGTTTTAGAGTAACAGCAGAGATTACTTTTTTTGGGTAATAAATGGATAATAGTATTTACACGCCATACTACAAAGCTAACTTTTAAACTGCAAAACCTGTGTCTGGTTGTTCGGACATCACTACAGCAACAGGGTATGGCTCCAGGCAGTATTTCACAGGGCTGCAGTCAGAGTAGGATGTCCTCCTTTCTGTATAAAGCACATTGTTTTGTTTTTATTTAGCCTGGCCTACTCTTCTGGCAAATCCCCTTGAACAGGCTCAGCTGAGCCGCCTTATTTTGGATTGTTCTAGTAAATGTTTGCTGGTTCATTTGACAGCAGAATAAATTGCAAGGATGTTGTTGATGTGGCTGACTGCACTGCCAAGTTTGGTGTAATGCAATCAGCCCTGATTACCTCATCAGGTGAAAAGTGTCCATGTCCACAGGCCATGTAGAAACGCTTTAGATTCTTTCCTTCAAATTCTGTGTATAAAGTGCAGCCACATCTACAGCTTTGATTTTTTTAAATAAAGCACATATCGGTACTTGAGCATAGCTAAATGTCAGTTAAATAACCAGTTTCCTCTTTCTTTCTCTTCCATGCTTTCTCCCTTTATCTCGCCTATACCTCAGTTCTCGCTCACTACTCCTTGGCTCACCTCCTCATTTTAAATCCAATAATGTTTTTTTTCTCACATTATAGTAATACTTCATTTTTCCTCCAGTGTCAGTGGGTGTATCGTACATTTGAGGATGTGGAAGAGCTCCAAAGAGAAAGAGGCACGGGTGAGAAGGAGAGCCCTTTCAGTGCTTATCCAGTGGAGAATGGTTCTGACCACGAGGAGGAGAATGGCACCAATGGAAAAGGTAAAACATGTTTATGTTTCATCCTCTGAAATTGTCTTTTTTTTATGCAGAGTTTTAAGGAGTCAATGCTGAATCATTCAAGTATCACAATGCTATTCATTTTATATATATTTTGTACCAATAGCATATGTAATGCAGACAGTTAAGAGCAGCGAGTTTCATTTCTGGCCCATCAGTCAGCAAAAAGCATTTGGAACAGGATTAGTGTTACTTGGGAGTGTGCTTTAATATAAACTTTGGCTGCTTTTTGTGTCTGTGTAGATCAATTGCAGACTTGATGTTATAAAAATCTGTTGCTGCCAAAAATATCAGAACATTATGGTCCACCTAAAATGCTATTTTCAGATGACCTCTGTATTTGGTTATAGTCACTGTGTCAGTAAGAGGTGGCTCCAGCAGTAGGTTATTTTGCCCTGGATATGGAAAATCCTTAGTTTAAAAATCACACATGCACATGCTATATACAGGCAGTAGTTATAGGACGTCATCTAGTAACACTGTGTCAGTGTATATACAATAAATGACCAATCTTCCTTACAGTGCTGGCAGGGTAAGTACACTTTTCAGATGTGCAGTATACTGTGTACCTTGACTTATGTCATTACTAAATGGATTTATAATATAATTATTTGTCCTTCAAAAGCTTTGGAGGTTTTGTTATACAAGCAACTTTTTCTTACACACATCTTAGGTGTGCCAGAACACTCTGACTCTACCTCTGGAAAAACACCTGAAATCTTTATTTTTTTTTCTGGATGCTGGACTTTTAAATGGCATATATCAAATACACTCTTCATTTTACATGCTTGACTTAAATACATAGATTGACTTCTAAATACATGCAAAGCTTATATACTGACAAGTGACAATTGTGCTCCACAGACCACTGGCTGGGCAGCCTTTCCCTCTCCGATGGGTTGCCTCTGGTTAGTATGACGGTAGATAACGTCCATCTGGAGCATGGTGTAGTCTATGAATATGTCAGCACTGCCGGCATCAAGAGCCACGTCCTGGAGAAGATGGTGGAGCCCAAAGGCTGCTTCAGCCTTACTGCTAAGGTAGTTATTGGAAAATTAGGTGAAGTTTAATTACCTTGAAAAATGCAGCACAGGGATATAAGTCATACTTTATATAATGCCACTTTTAATTATTAACCCTAACCCTAACAGTTGTTAAAACAGCTTACATGTTCTCAGCTACCGAAATTTCACATCTCATATCATAGAAGTTGGCCGTTCACCAGTTTGTGGGTCACTGATATTTGTTCAACTTGCACTATTATGACAGGATCTTTTTTTTGACCTCACTGGTGGTTTCGGTTGTTAGTATTGGAAAGCTGAATGTTAAGTTAGATATAAAACACACTTGCTGCTGCTTGGAATGCTATTTTTACTCTGATTGGAATCAACTAAATGAAAAATCTAAACTTCTATTGTATGAGTGATCTATCCTTACCAATGGTTCTTGTCTCTACAGATCCTGGAGGCATTTTCTGGCGATGACAGCCTCTTTGTTCGCAATTGCAGCCAACTGATCTCCCAGAGTGACCGAGTCGTTACCATGCCTCAGTACGAGTTCAGACAAATCTGTGACACCAAGTTGGAGAGTATCCGACGGCGTATTAGCAGCTATCAGCAGGTACTAAGACACACTTCTACACTCTCTTTAACACACAGACGTTAGACCAGGGGTCACCAACCTTTTTGAAACTGAGAGCTACTTCATGGGTATTGAGTCATATGAAGGGCTACCAGTTTGACACACTCTTCTGAAACAGCCTAACAAATATGCTCAGTTTGCCTTTCGTTATATATGATTATTAATGATTAATGATACTCATCTATGTGAAGACACCGATCAAGTTAATAATTTCTCACAATAACTATCAACAATGACTTAACAAGGTGGGAAACAGATATTCAATTTTCATTTTTAGAACAGGCCTGAGGGCTACTCATGTGGTCCTTGGGGGCTACCTGGTGCCCGCGGGCACCGTGTTGGGGACCCCTGCGTTAGACTATCACATCCAATTTTTATGCTCAGAAATGTCCCCAAGTCATTGATATTAACTTAAAAACACAAGCGCAACAGTTCACTGAAGTAAAAGTCCGGTAACTTAAAATCGTCACTCACATTTATACCAAAAAAGATGTATTATCTCTTTTCTTGTCAGTATATTTCTTACTGGTTATTATTTTACTACTTACAGCTGTGCTTTTTAAAGTTTTGTGAGGCTTAAGAGAGGCTTTTCGGTGAGATGTGAAAATAGTTTGAACACTGCCTTTCTTCTGTAACTGTGTGTATGTTAACCTCACAATGGCACACTCACAAATATTTTCAAATATACCACCTCATGACCAAATACAGCTCATCTATATACACTTGTAAAATATGACACCTAATAAGAAATTTGATGTAAATAGCCTTAACATTTTTTTACTCAAGACAGCAAGAACCATAACTACGTCTGTAACTATTGTTCTATTTCAGTCTTCAGTGCTTAATACTGCATGTTATCCATCCCATCCTGCATATACAAAAAGTATAACATCCAGTTATTTTGTCTGCCATTATGTCTCCATGCTCCAGTGAAAATCATCTTATTATAAACACACACTACAGACATTAGAGCTGTCAGTCAGGCAGCTTGTGCTTTCACTAAACTAAGTCTATGTCCCCTTTTTCACCAAGTTTGCCCTGGAGCTGAGGAACAAGGCGTGGCCCTCCTTCAGACAGGCCGGCGGTCACCCTCACCCACTGGGCTGCATGGACTTTGTTCCCACCAACTGCCACATCAACTTCATGCAGGTCTCTTACCCAAAGAGCACTACCACTGCTGGCAGGACTTTCAGTATCCGCTTTGGGCGCAAGAACTCCATGTATGGCCTGGATCCTGACCAAGGTAGAGAGGACACACATACAGTACACACATATCTATCCTATAAGATTTGAACATCTCTGTCACAATTCCACTGCTTAAACTAAGCTTCACTGAGATCATCCCCTTTACGGTAACACAGCTTAACCCACTTAACACCAGCTCAGTGATCATTTTGACTAATTAGCCTTCATAACCCTGCAAGTCCCACAGCACAGAGATGGGAACGTCAACCCCAGCCTCCCACAGTAGCCATGTGGTCTCAACAAGAATTCCAATAGTAAATTAGATGAGTGGTTTGCCATTAAGAATCCATTAGCCACAGGCCATACCTATGTTATTGACATGAGAAGTGAATGAATGATGTCAGCAAAGATGGTGCCTCGAGGCACTGTAGGAAGTTGTGCCATTTACTCAATGCTACTGCTGCTGCTGAGGTCAAAGGGGAGGGAAAGAGAGAGAGAGAGAGATTTGAGTGGAAATGGATTGTAATGTTGACAAAGAATTTCAAGAAGAGGGCAAATCCCTTATCCAAAGATACAGAAAGAACAGTTCTGTTTATTTGGCCCGACTTTATCATGAAACAGCTTAATATTAATCAAGAGTCTTGAGGCTTGGCTGCTGAACTCTATCAGCAAAGATGAAAATACAGTACAGTTAGAATTGCTGTCCAGGATGCCTTGTCCTCGACTTTCCTCTCAGCACCAGCTGCAAGTCAGACATCTGCCTAGCAGTTGGACTGACGAAATGTTCCACTCTGATGCTTTTCAGTGTGCGTTCTGCCAGCTCAACCAGCCAGCGGCAATGGAGACGTTGTTTTCTTTAGTGACAGTGGCTAGTCTTTAGCATTGCAATCAGAAACTAAATTTACAAGGCTTATTAGTGATACAAAATTTCCTCGTCCAGCACCATACCCTGGATTTTAAAGGAATGTGTGGAATGTACATAAATGTACAGTATAAGGGCTTCTCTATTTAATCGTAATGTTCACTCTGTACTAATAGTACACACCCTGGCTTGATTTGCAAGTACTTAATCTGTCTGCAGTTTTCGGATGCCTTGGGTTATTGCAGTTTAGCTTGGCATTCGACCCAAGTAAACAGTTTTGCATCCTGCTCTCACTGCGCATATCAGTTGCATAAGTGCCCTTTCAGAAGTTGTTTTTCATCTTGTCTAAATGGAGAACAGACAAGAGTGTTACTTCATAGGAGTTCGAACATCTGGGGTAGATATCATTGTCAGAGAGTGAAGTCTGTTTCATTTGCCCACTGCAAACATGTTGTTTATCCTCCGCTCCTCTCTATCCTGTCCTGTAGCACAACTGAACCCCATGTCCCACACCCAGCATTGTTTGACCAGCATGGGAGCTCCTTCCTGGAACTGCTCTGGCCTGGAAGGGGACGAGGCAGACGGCAGCGGGGAGGTGACCATTGATGGAGGCGAGGGGTTGATGGACAGTCGGCGGGGTGGCCACGGAGATGGCGGTTTGAGCTTCCTGCTCAAACAGGAAGACACAGAGACCCAGGACTCCTACATTCACTTGTACAGCCGCCTGGATGTTGCTGTAAGGGAGATGAGGCAATATGTCGCTCAGATCGATGTGTAAGTGTTACAGTTAATGTGTGCAACTGAATAATTTGATCCTCACATAGGAATACGTTTTACCTTTAAATGGCATTTCTTTGTTGCCATTTCTTATAAATATTTTATCTCTACCCCCATGGCATCTACCAAATAAAAAGAAAAGTGTTTACTCATATCCATTCAGAAAGATGTGTTCAGCTCTAACAGTTGGTGCTGTTATCAAATATTGGCATTCCACTG